>NW_024349227.1:3081473-3159248 GCF_902729225.1 Pteropus medius | reverse complement strand
GAGACAGAGAAATGGAAGGCAACACTCACAGAGGATCCACTCAAGATAAGACTCTCACGGGAATAATTATAATTGGGTTAATTGTTATCAATAATGTAAAAGGGAACCCTCATCAACCTCAACAGGCTAAATGGGAATTAATTAAATCAGAAACAGGCATTCCCATATTAGTAAACCAGACTATGTCCCAGCCTACATTTCATGTGGATTTGTGTGATATATTAGGAAAGAAATTTAATTTTATAAGTGATGCTAATTTTTATCTGGCCCCTGGTATGGTTATGGCAGGGAGGACAAAGAAAGAGGTATTCAACAAGTAGAGTTATATATGTGTCCCAGAGAAGGCCAAAGCACTTGCCATAAGCTAAACCAATATTATTGTGGTCATTGGGGTTATGAAACCATAGCCCCTTGGAAGAACACAGACCCCTTTCTGACTCTTACACGACCTAGTCAGTCTTCCTGTGCCACAGCAGGGAAATGCAATCCTGTCATTTTTACTGTCAAAAATTGGGAAGATCCATCTTGGGTGATTAGAAAAACCTAGGGATTAAGGTTGTATGTTTTTGGAACTGATCCTGGAGTGTTAATAACAATACAGAAAAAGCCTGTCAGGATGCCACCGTTAGTTCTAGGTCCTGTTAGGCCTAATGACGGAAGGTTAAACGCCTTAACTCCTACACAGTCAGCAATTACTAGGAGCACTAATAATGCCAACAAAGGACATAGACCTAGACAGCCTTATAGACCCCCCAGGGATACTCCTGAATCTGTCTTGACCATGCTGAATAATGTTTATAAGTTTGCTAATGACAGTAACTCAAATGCTACAAAGGATTGTTGGTTTTGTCTGAACCCTGCCCCACCTTATTATGTAGGACTTGGTGTCATTGCTAACCTTGGCACAGATCAAACTGCTATTAGGAATGTAACATCTCCGAATGTTACTATTTGCCCTTGGGGAACCCAAAACCCATCTGTAACGTTGGGAGATTTACAAGGAAAGGGAACTTGTGTGTATACTAGCACTTATAGAGTTAATAAATCTAGGTATAAGGAAAATTGTAAATCATCTATTTTAGTAAATAGCACCTCTTCTACTTATTTAGCGGCCCCTAGTGGCACTTGGTTTGCTTGTAATACTGGTTTAACTCCCTGTATTAATCTTAACTATTGGAAAAATAATACTGGATTTTGTGTGCTGGTTCATGTTATACCTCAGGTGTATATGATGAGCGGACAAGAAGGAAGACAAGTAATAGATTTGTGGGGAGGATATAACTATCCTCGGCGTAAGCGAGCAGTTCCACTGCTTGTGCCGCTCCTAGCTGGCCTAGGAGTGGCAGGATCAGCTGCAATTAGGACTGCTGCTTTGGTTACAGGGAACCAAGGTATAGCCTGGCTCACAAAGCAGATTAATGACGATTTAAGCACTCTAGAGAAATCAATTAATCATCTTGAAACATCTCTTAATTCTTTAGCTGAAGTAGTACTGCAGAATAGAAGAGGTTTAGACCTCTTATTTCTTAAGCAAGGAGTTTTGTGTGTAGCACTAGGAGAAACTTGCTGTTTTTATGTTAATCATTCTGGAATTATTAGGGATAGTTTAGCATTAATTAGACAAAGAGTAAAAGACAGAAATAAAAAGTTAAAACAAGGAAGCAACTGGTATGAATCTTGGTTTAATGGAAACTCTTGGTTAACCACGTTATTGTCGGCTATAGCAGGACCATTGATAATTCTGCTGTTATTACTGACCTTTGGGCCATGCTTGATCAAATGGGTTAAGAGTTTAATCCAATCCAATATAACTAGGGCAAAGATTTTAATTTTAGGAGCGTCAGCCCCGACCCATTGGCCAGAAATCCCGACTTCTGACTCGAAGATTGAGTCATTCTAAAGAAAACCAGTGGGGAATGTAATAGCCCGCTGAAATGTGAAAGGGTTAAAGAATAATTAAAACCTGAAACTGGACAAAAGAAGTCTATAACTTAGGCCTAGTTTCTGGAACCCCTAACCACATTCTGTTAATCATGAAACTTGTAACAATGAGCTCATACGCTAACTGCCAATTTTAGCCTGTGTAACCCTGCTTGCTTGGGTGGCATGAAAAATAATCAATTGTATATAAGCTGAAAATTACTGTTTGGCCATCGCCCATGGGAACACTGGCTATTGTCCATGGGAACATAGGCAATCACCCATAGGAACATAACATTCTAACACAAGCTTTCTGCTTCTGTACTCCCCGCTTGCACACCTGGCCAGTGGGTTGACAGGTAGTGAATAGGAGAAAGATCGACCTTTGTGTTTAAGACAGAATGAGGAATGGGATTTGGGGCTTAAAAACTTTGTATCTTGGTATTTCGTGGCTGCTCCTTTGCAAGGACAGCCGCCGGCTAATAAACTGTCTCCTGGTTAAGAGCACTCAAGTTGGGTCTGGTTATTCTGGACACAACAATAATTCTAGGTTTTCTAAATATGACACTTCCTAATAGTTACATGTTGACAACTAATTTTTAAAATGTTTAAACACTATACAGACCAAACAATAGACATCAGCGATTGAGTCAGCTCTGCTTCACAGGCTTCCAGTTTGCGACATCAGAGCCACACAAATGGGATTTAGGAGAGAGTTGAGCAAACTGAGAAGAAATGCAGGGACTGTGCAGTGAGAAGTAGGATTCTCCCAGGCTCTCAAGCTTGCCTGTGGGTAAGCCAGAGAGGCCCTGATTATTTTAGCCACTGGATATCTCATGGCCTTCCATGTCAGTGGCAGCAAGTGGAGCCTGCATTTGCCATGACTATTTCTGCTCATCACCTGGAAATTGTGTGAGCAGCCACTGAGGTTCTGCTATTTCCCAGGTTATATGCATCTTGGAAGAAGCCTGCAGCCTTCACCCCATCCCCTGTGTGGTGCTTTAAATACCCATGTAAAGATGCCCTGTACCTCAGAGTGTCTGAGTCCTGGCTGGAGCAGGCATTGGGTTTAGCACATTCTAGATGCTTACTTTCCTATCAGGAAGTTTCGGTGCCTAACTTAGGTGCTTTTTGTACAACTGAATCTATTTTTTGTTTCTATCTTCAGAACAACTGAAGGAATGGGTTACTTTTTAGCTTTCGAATACTTCTCCAGCCTTTGACAGGTCCTCAGAAATGGTCCTTAGGGACTTAAAAGTTATTATGACCTGGAGATTAAAAAGCCCTTTGCATATTATTTTTACCAAGGCTTCCTTTAGTCCAGATGGGTGGTTTTCCATTTCTCTCAATCTCAATCATCTTTGCATTATCTATTTCTGTCTCTGTCTCAGTTCATTCTGGGGCGAGGGGAGGGGCTTAAAGACAGAAATCTGTAAAATAGCTAACATCCCTACTTTCTTACACTTGTCATTAATAGGTTTTAGGGACAATGTCATTTTCTTCTGTCCTTGGTTCCTGTTTCTCATTCTAAAGAATCACTCCCAGACTGGCTGGCCTAGAGCCAATCCTGAAAAATACAACTTCGTGTGAACATGACGGGGAACCCTAAAAGATGTTCTGGACATTGCGCAGTGATGCTTGCGAAGAGCTAGGAGTATATTTAGCAGTCTTTCTGCCCTGATTAGGAAGTGGAGAAGAGGTGTCTGGTCTTCCCTGGGTGATGCTTCTTATCAGCTCTGGGCAGCCCAGCAAGGTTGTCACCAATGAGGTCTAAAAAGAGAAAAGATCAAATTAGCATCTACACTAGCCACACTCAGACATACTCTGCCAAAACATACTCTCCTGCCAAAATAAACACCCCACCAAAACACTCACACTTGACAAAATGACATCCTTCAATATACTGTTATAAGTGCATATTAACATCTGCAAACACATATCCATAGTCCCTTCTATCCACGAACATCAGAGCACACATTCACATTTAAGTATGTACACTCAAATTTATATGCTAGTCTCCCTCCCCATGCTCGTTCACTTGCACTCTTTCTCTCTCTCTCTCTCTTACACACACACACACACACACACACACACACACATACACCACTGCAGTGTAGGAGTGAACTGATGTCATCCTCCCAGAATATCTCAGCCTAGCCTCTGCCTGCACATCAGCTTTACTCAACCTCAGGTTTCTATATGTGGTCAGGAGACTGGGATGTAACCTTGGCAACCAGACCAAGACTCTGCAGGCCCCAAAGGATTCTGGGAAAGACAAGGGTCACACAGTAATCTTGTTGCTCCTAACTGGAAGTGGAGGGCAAGGCATATGTGATGACTCCACAGACAGGGCCAGAGCTGAGTCCCAAGAAGAGGGACCCCGTTCTGGGTGGAGATTTGGTCTGAGGAGTTGCAGTTTGAGATGCTGTGGGTCACTCTAGGGTGGGCCACACAGGTGCGCATCCATGACCAGGGGAGCCAGCGGGTTGGGGTTACGTGGCACAGAAGTTTCTGGTCCAGATGAGGCAAACACTTAAATCCATCCCTACTCCACCACTACCTGCCCACTTGGCAGTAGGTGGAGTCACAGGTCAGTGCAGCATGTCAGGGCATTTAATGTTCAAAATTCAACTCAAAGCTCTTGGGGGAAGGGGAAGGGGAAGAGATGAATGAGGAGGGAAAGAAGGAGGAAGAAGAAGAACAGGAAGAGGAGAGGAGGAAGGGATGGAGGGAGGGACCCACTGTTCTTATCCTGATGCTCAAACTACTTATTCCTAGCTATGCTAAGGAAAGAGAGGCGACAAGTAACACACAAAAGGAAAAATAAGTGAAATCTGGACTTTTGAGCTACTAAGGATCTTGGTCCTAGCTATTTAAGGACAATTTGAGGACATTTCAAAAATAATTTCTACAACTATAATGTATTTAGCCTTATAAAGAAACTGAGTTGAAAACACAAATCCTGAGTTGGGTACATAAATTTTTTTCTATCTAGGCTTGAGTGAAAAAAGAAAAGAGGATGAGAAAGTAGGGGGAAAGCCTTCTGGTTCTTATTTATTGTCTATGCTCTATACAATTATCTATTTCTGTCTCTGTCTCAGTTCATTCTGGGGTGAGGGGAGGGGCTTAAAGACAGAAATCTGTAAAATAGCTAACAGACATCTAAGTTCAGGAACTAATCACCAATGATGAAGGTACAGCACATCCTGGGTAATGGGCAAGGGTGGCAATAAGGACTTCTTGCTACTATTCCTAAAATGCACATCCCCATCCCCTCAATTTGTTGTATCATCATCATCTGGAATAACAGCTCGTGGGACCACATGGGACCATGTGCTATTGCAACAACAGCATAGGGGCTTCATGATCTAATTTGAAGTTAGCAGATCTGGTCCTAATCCTGGCTCTGTTGAGAACCAGCTATATGACCTGGTGAGTGATAACATAAGGATGCAGTTCTTTTTCCTAAGGCAAAAAACAGGTGATAGCCTGTCAAAACAATATTTTGTTCAATTCTGTATTAAAGCAAGGCCCAGACACCAGATTCCTGTCAACAACACACCCAGAAAGATGTTAATTGTTTTCAGATTTAGGTGCTGGATGAGCAAAGGTAAGAGTCTCATTTGGCCTGTGATACAGCTTTGGGGAGGAGCTGGTGAAGAGGCCAGCTAGGAGATGTGTTCAATGCCAAATATAAGGATTCCAGAGCATTTTGATGAGTATATGAAACAGTGGAGCAGGGTATTTGAAACCTGAACTGTCCGGAAATGTAGGACATATAAGAATAGTAACCTGTTTTTAAGCAGCTTACAAACTGTTGAGACAAGATGTCAACATCTAAAAAGATTACACATCACTAACAATACCAAACAATTCATTATAAATGCCAAATGGGTGGTATAGCTAACATTAATTCTGTAGTGGAGAATGGTCAGTGCAGGTTTTCAAGCTAGAAGACCAAGCTTAAGCTGTACCTTCAGGAGTGTGGGGGATTGAGGGAGGTGGAAAAGAGGCAATGAGGAATCTAAGAGATTATGACATGAGCCACAGTGCAGCAGGGCCAGGCACATTCAGGCAGGGATGGGGCTCACAGGCAAAATGTTGAAGGTTCTGGGCTGCAGAGTTGGTGTGATGCTTAGAGAACAGTAAGAAGAGTGACCCTGGAGCACAAAGTGGCAAAAATCTAAAAAGGCATGTGGGGCCAAATTATGAAAGGTCTTAACTGTTAGGCAAAGGAGTCAAGATTTAATGCAATAGACAAATGAGAGGGCATGTATCAGGTATTCTGAGCAAAAGAAGAGCAAGTACATGCAGATAGATGATTTAACAGAGTCAACTGTAATCATCTAGATAGGAAGACGTAACAGGTCTTGAGTCTGGATCTGAGGAGAAAAATATAAGAAGCCAAAAGTGACTGCAAGCTTTGCGGGTGGAATGAGTGGGGAAATGATGGTATCTCTGACAGTATGGAGGTCAAGAAGGAGCTGGCTTTGGAGAAGAGAAATGGGTTTCAGTCGACACTGAGTTGGTGGCTGGACACCCAAGGGGAGGGACAGTGCAGGTGGTAGGAGGAGCAGGATAAGACTGTGCAGGCGTGAAAGTCACTTGTAAAAGGTGAACATCAAAATGAGCATGAAAAGAATCTCTCTGTAGAAAGAAGTGAAGAGAAAAGGGGAGAGGAGTGGATGTAGTGAGGGAACCAGGGCAGGAAGGCATTCAGGGCAGACACAGCCAGTGAAGGAGGCAGAGAAGCCTGGGCAACCGTGTCAAGAAAAAGGAAAGGAGACTTCCTTCAGAAGAAGGTGGTCAGAAGGGCCCAGAGTTCAAGGAAAATAAGAACTTACAGAGGCCATTGGGTGTCTTTTAACATATATGTATGCCAGCCCCTGGAATGTTGGTGAGAAGTTACCACACTCAGCAGACATCTGGGGTGCCTATGTAGGTGCCAGGCCCTGAGCACAGTCCCGCGTGTGGAAGAGGGAGATTTTGAGGCTGGATTCTGTCCCCTGAGGAGTCCGTGTTTACAAAAGCTTCAGTCCACAATAAGGAGGGATGAGGGGTGGGGGGAGAGGGGTAGATGAGGAAGGAGTGGATTGAATAATGTGTAGTTGAGAGCAAACCACTTGTTCGAAAAAATTGGCATTTAAAGAAAAGTAAGAACTAGAAAAATAACTTGAGGGGACAGAAAAACCTTGCAACACTCCCCCCACCCCACCCACCAAATAGGTGAGACTCGGGTTTGTAGGCAAGTGTAAAGCATTGCTGTAGAGGAAGAGAACTTGTTGAGGGAGGGGAGATTACTGTGAAAGTAAATATAAGACACTCCCCATTTCCGGAGAGCCAAGAGGAACCCATTCCCACTAGTTAAGAAATACGGCGAAGCGGTAAAATGGTGACAAAGGGTCTGAGTGAGTGGTTCTGACAGTGTGTGGTTGGAAAATGTCGATGTCAGAAAAGGGGACCGCTTGGGAGAAGTGGTATCAGCCATGGCTTCTTGGACGAGGTGGCCTTTAACCTAAGTCTTGAAGGATGGGCGAAGAGCAAAGGTCGGGACATTCCCAGCTTGGAGAGGACTGGGCGCCGCCGCTCTCCTCCGGCCCCTCCCAGATTCCCCTTTTTCCTCCGGCCTCCCTCGCCCTGTGCGCGCGGCTCGAGTTCCCAGCACTGACGTCACCGGGCGCTGACCTCAGCACTGCGGAGGCGGCGGGGGCGGGTCCGTGATGCACGACGGGAGGGGCGGGCGAGCGCCAGCCTCGCCCCCACCAGCTGGTGGCAGCCAATGGGTTTGGCCACCGGCTACCCCGCCTCTCGGCAGGCTATGAAAGGCTCGTCCCGGGTGCAGTCCCTCAGAGCTCGAGCCGCGGTCGAGCGAGCGCGTCTGGCTGAGAGGTACGTACCCCAGAGACCTTGTACTGCTCCCCGCGCCACCCCGCAGCCGCGCACGACATGAGCCAGGCCTGCTGGACCGGGAAGAGGACAGATATGCTCCCGGAGATCGCCGCCGCCGTGGGTTTCCTCTCCAGCCTTCTGAGGACGCGGGGCTGCGTAAGCGAGCAGAGACTGAAGGTGTTCAGCGGGGCTCTCCAGGAGGCACTAACAGGTGAGCCCACGCCGAGGTCCGTCGCACCCCGCCACCCGGGTTTGGCCCCCCTCCCTGCCAAGGGCATTTTCCCGCTGCTTCTCCGGCAGAGCTTCCCACGCGAGCAGCTTCGGGACTCGGTTTCTCTTCAGCCTCGGGCGGGCCGCAGGCCCTCATTCCTTAGGGTCAAGTCTCCTTTCCGGGTCCAGCGCTCAGGTCTCGGTCGGTGGTAGTTCTGGTGGGGCGCAGCGGGCGCAGACCCTTGTCCTGGAGTGCGATTCCGACTCCTGGCTTATGCCCTAGAAAATCGGGTATCTGCGGGACTGAGTGCATTTCCCTCACTGGACTCAGACAAATCCCGGCCGGCTAGAGGAGGAGCCCTTTGGGGAGAAGGCAGACTTGAGCCTTCTCGACTGGAGTCCCAGCTCTGGTTCTTCTAGCCGTGCTTGCGGCGCTGTTCTTGGGCTGGTTGTTGACTCGCTCCAAGTTGGAACCCGGGCCCTCTTTGTAGTCACTGGTTCCCTTAGCCATCTGCCACCTATTACCGTGCTGAGAGCACTTTGTAGGTAGTAACTGCGGATTGCGCTAGTGGGGCAGGGCGGGGGCGGGTGGTGGAGAGAGGAGGCGGTCGACAAGAGATAAGCAGACTCTGGCTGAGGAGAGACCTATCTCCCAAGCCGCTTCTAGCCCCCGTTGGCCAGTAGTGTTGGGTAGCGACAGCCGTCCCCGAATGTGCCCGCACAAGTTTTGCCTTGTAAGGAACAACATACGTTTCATCAAAACAACTCTTTGACTCTTTAGCTAAGGCTTTTGAAGGAGGCAGAGAGAGCCTCTGGGCCCCAGGCTGGGAGGCCCAGTAACTTGCTGTGAATCTGACCATGATGATTGCCTTCCTGGCCTTGAACCTTCAGCTGTAGGTCTCCAGAGGCCCTGCCTGAACATGCCAGCACTTCACACCCTTCCTCCTGAAACAAATGTGCCAAAAGCATTACACTGGCTACTAGGGATTGCCCCAGACAGAACTATGGGACCCCGTCCCAATGCACACACACCCCTAGCCTGGGGGGGAGGGAGAGTGCTTTCTAGATGTCATAAAATTTCTCTGCTACAGTGGCAGAGGGAGCTTTCAGGAGGGTCCTGGAAGTCATGACAAACCACCTCATTGACTTAAAATCCCTGGTTCCCTTCCTCTCCTTTATCCCTTCATCTCCCTTGCAGTAGTAGCACCCTTGACCCAGCTGGTATAACCAGGTCATCTCCCCCTTGTCTCTCCACAGAGCACTACAAACACCACTGGTTTCCTGAGAAGCCATCCAAGGGCTCTGGTTATCGGTGCATCCGCATCAACCACAAGATGGACCCCATCATCAGCAAAGTGGCCAGCCAGATCGGACTCAGCCAGCCCCAGCTGCACCGACTGCTTCCCCGAGAACTCACCCTGTGGGTGGACCCCTACGAGGTGTCCTACCGCATCGGGGAGGACGGCTCCATCTGTGTCCTGTACGAGGAAGCCCCGCTGGTTGCCTCCTATGGGCTTCTCACCTGCAAGAACCAAATGATGCTGGGCAGGAGCAGCCCCTCCAAGAACTACGTGATGGCCGTCTCCAGTTAGCTCCCCTGCCGCCCCCAACTGGCACTCTACTGTACTCATCCTGCCATGACAACAGGCCACTGCATACCTCAACCTGGGGAACTGTGTTTTAAATGAAGAGCTATTTATATATATTATTTTTTTTAAGAAAAGGGGAGAGAAAACCTAAAGATTCTTTTTTAAAAGAAAAAAAAAATTCTTAAAGCGTGCTGCTTGGAAGCAGCCTTCCCAGGTGCCTTTGGAGAGAACTGTTGTGTGCTTGAATATAGGAACCAGTGTCTGTCTGTGGGATGGGGGAGTGGTTAGGGGTGGGCCCAAGCAAGGTGAGGTGGGAGAAGCTTGGTCAGCACCCCAGGTAGATGTGAGAGGGAGCAAGCAAGGTTAGCAACTGTGAATGAGAGAGGTTAGGATGTGCCCTGCGGGGACGAGAGAGGCCGAGTTCAAACCTCTCACTCTCCCAACCAGGACACCTGCATCCCTGCCTTTCTCTTACTCAGGGGCATTCAAGCCTGGACTTAACTCCTGTTGCCTAATTTTCACTTTTATTTTTCTGAGATCCTGGGCAGAGAATGATTCCTGTCCTAAGCAGCTTTTCTTGAAATCTTGACTTGTTTCTAATTTTATCCTCAGGGGCCTGTAGATGTTGCTTCCCAGCCAGGAATCTCAAGCTTTTTGTTTTGTGGGGGTCAGGGGAGTAAGGCAGGGGTTGGATGTTTCTGGAGTTGGCATGGAAGGCATTCTGTACAAAACCTTTGCTCTGCAATGTTCTGCTGTATGTGTGGCAAAAAACTTGGCATGATTTGCAATGGACTTTTAGGACCCAAAGAGTATCCATCAGGGATGTGTTTTTGGCCAAAACCCTTCTTTTTGGAACCACATGAAAATCCTGATGCTGCCATTATTCCTTTGAGAGGTAGCTCAAAAGCTACAGGTCCTTTATTACTGCCTTCTTTTTTAAAAGCACAACACTCCTCTTTAATTCTCCTGCTCCTCTCTCCTCTGGTTGGGTCATGGGGCTGCCCTATTTTCTAGAACAAGAGTTCTCAGTCACTGTGCAATATGGCCTCCTAGTCCCTGGAGGGCGTGGAGGAGAACTGGCTCTCAGAACCCCTTGGTGCTTTGGTGTACTTACAGAACCATCTCTCCTTCTGTCCTCGGGACTGGCTGGCTGGTCAGCCTTCTAGGTATCCCTTGGCTAAACGGGAGAAAACCCCAAGTTCTACGGGACTACTTGGTATTCTTGTAGGGCTGACACTAATAAACAAACTTTGGGCATTGTTTTTTCTCCCTGGTGCTCAGAGCACCTCTAGGAGAGGTTGCTGTCTCTCTCAGTACAATCCAAATTTGTCTATAGACTTGTGCAATATTTACTGTTCTGGGTTGGAGAAAAATGGAAAACCACACTGAGAAGAAATCCCATTCCTTTGATTTCTCAGTGACATTAGAGAGGGGTCCTCAAGGAGGCCTTGAAATTCCTGAACCGGAATCACCTTAAGAAAGACCTAGCTAGAACACCTGGTCAACCTGGCTACCCTCCTACTGTTGCTCCTTAGTGAGGAACCTTCCTCCTCCACCCCAAAGGTCCCCTCGCCACTGCAGCCCCCTCTCCTGAGTTTCTTAACTACTCAATTCTGACTCATAGGTGCTATTTACCAAACACTCTCCCAACCTATTCCTGCCAGTTTTGCCTCCTTTGGCTTTCCAGATCCCAGCTTCTTCCCAGACTGTGCTTCCAGTCTTTATTGTTTTAAAGGTAACTCAGGCCCACAGTCCCAACGGCTTATTTCCTGGAATGTGGGGTTGAAACAAAGCTGTGAATCACTGCAGATTGCTTTGTTGTATTTTGTCTGCAGAGGAGTCCCTGCCTTTTTAGAAGCAGCCTCATGGTCTCATGCTTAATCTTTCCTCTCTTTATGATGTTCACTTTAAAAACAGCAGAATTCCCAGAGCTGGACTGTTGAGCAGACCTGTCTCTCTTATTAGGTAAAAATAAATAATAGTGCATTTCTAAGCTATTCTGACAGAAAAGACAAAGGTTACTAATTGTACAATAGTGTTTTTATGTGGAAAATGTACAGCTTTATGAACAAATGTACACTTTTTTGTTACTTTAATAAAAATGTAGCAGATGAAGTGTGGTATAGAGAAGGTAAAATTCCCACGTGGCTAATTTGCATGTCCTTCAGATCCAAATCCTTTTTGTGTGTGTCCAGTTGTATGCAGAAGACCTATAGCATGTGGCTATAATAAAAGAAAAATCTAGTTATGTGGGGAGACCATTTCCAAGCATCCCCTCTTCCCTAGGAAATTCCCTAGGGGCAGAATTGTTAGAAACTCCTGGTACAGGCTTTCATCCTCTCAGGCTACCATTTGCTTATTACACAAGCATAGTCGGGCCTCAGGATCTATGCCAGGAAGTCTATCATCTCTGACTCTTGGGTTCTTTCCATAAAGTTTTGACAGACTTCCCCATTCCCGCCCACTTACTGGCTCATCAGTTTCCATTGAGGCTACAAGTATATTTTGACCTGGGCTAGTTTTATTCTTGGCCATAGTTGGGCTGTCTTTAAATTTGAAATGATTCATGAACAATGGCACCCCCCCTACACACACCACACACACACACACACACACCACACACACACGCTTCATACCAACATGACCCTCATCAGTAAACATGCAGTTCGACCTCGGTGTCCTAGGTGGGAGGGTAGGTGAGCCAGGATATGGGGACAAGAGAAGCCAGTGCATCCGTGTTGTAAATAGAATTGGTACGGGGACCCAATTCTGTCAGAGTTGTTATTAAAAGGAATGGTTCCATTTTCATTTGTAGCTTGTAATGTCCTAGGCACTTAATTGTAAGGATCCACTCTTGAACATAAGGACCCAGGGTTAAAGTCGATTTTTTGCTGACCCAGGTGTTATTATTCAGTATAAAGTCAGCATCTTGTTTCCTAACAGGCCCCACTCATGAAGGCTATTTCATTCTTTAGTAGAAAAACTGAAACTCAGGGAAGGCTGTCTAGAGGGTAAGGGGACATCATCACGCACCTCTGTCTCCAAGCCAGGGAAACTGCAGAATGGCAGAGTCATCGTGGGGTTGCTCTTGGCTCTTGGCAGACTAATTTACATGAGAGGGCTCTGTGTTATTTGCTTTAGATCTGACCAAGTTCAGCAGGGGGAGAGAGTACCCCTTGGCCAGTTGGAGAACAGAGGCTGTGGACACGAACTGCTTACAGAGGTGAAGGTGGTGCCTGAATACAGTTGGTCATTCTGCTCCCAGCTTCTCCACTTTGTAAACAGTGCCAGCCTGGGAGACCTGTGCTTGGTCAGCTGTTTCTGGATGATAATGCACCTCCCAGAGAGTATAGACAAGGCCCTGGGAGCTGCAGATTAAGAGCACATCCTGGCTCCTGATAAGGAGGTTTGGGTGGGGGAGTCCTCAATGCTGCAACAAGCCCCAGGAGGAAGAAACCCACTTCCGTGAGTCTGATCCTTGAGCAGCCTTTTAAGGAAAGAGACCTTCTGGCTCCCAGTGCAAGCATCACAGTCTAACAAAGCATGGCACACTAGAGAGAGTTCTGGGCTGGGAGGGACAATGTATGGGTGGTGGTCCAGATTCTTCTTCCTAACTAGCTGTGTGAGTTTGGAAAAGCCCCTCAATTTTCCTGTCTCAGAAATTAGGGTATTGGATTAAATGACTCCTGTTCCTTTCTCCAGCTTTTGACCTCTAAATCACCTTCCTTATCCTGACAATCACTGGAGGGCAAATTAGCACAAGGATTATCATCATTTTCAATTAGTTGAACTGAAAGGTGTCTTAGGCTGGGAAGTGCAATAAGTAATAAATTTCTCTTGCTTGCATCATACTCCTGCCTGATAGGGTTTCAGTTTCCAAGCATCGTGGGGCAGCTTCAAAGAGGTTGTTAGGTGCGCAGGCTCTGGTGTCAGGCTTCCTGGGGAGTCTCATCAGCTCTATCACCTACCTACTGGCTGTGCGACCTGGACCAAGTCACTTCACCAACCTGGCATTCATTTCCCCATTTGTGAAAGGAGATTAAGAATAGAAACCATCTCACAATGTTGTTACCAGGATTAAATGAGATCCATTAATTACTTAAAATAACTAGAAGAAAACCATTATTAAAGTAATAGTTCCTACTAGTGCCTCTAAGAATGGCTACAGTTAACAACATCCAAGCAAGCCTGTGGCCTTTCCCACAGAAAAATGATTTTTCAATTCTTTGTTTAAAAATCTTCATAGTCTAAAGCCCTGCCTAGTGTCATATGTAGCCCTACTGAACAAATGAACTCATGTCTGACCTCTCATCCTTGCTGAAACATTCAGTGTCCTTACCAGACATCTGATCTCGTTGGCCACAGGGTACCTTTGACTGTTGGCTCCATGGTCTGCTTGTGAATTAATACCAAACTGGGCTGCGTGTTCATTTACAACACGTGGGCGGGAAAGGGAATTTCCATTAACAGCTTTGCTTACTCCATTCTGCCCACCTGTGGAATCACACCCACGTGCTCTCCTTTCCCAGAAGAGAGAGCAATGAGGAAGCTGAGACAGGCAAGCCTGTTGAGTTCTGGAGAGTTGTAGCTTTCTCTGTGCACCATTTGGGTCTCTGGGTCTCTGTAGAGCTGGCAAGAAAAATATTTGAGCTCCATCTAAGAGGCTCCATCTAAGAGGCTACCAGGGCCCTGGATAACAATCTTATGCAAACGAATGTACCTCAGACTTGTAGTTAATCCTTTCCCCTGCTTTGACAGGAGCCTGGTTCTCTGGGGCCCCACCAGCTCAGAGGCATTTTGTTCCCAGCTGTTACCTCTCCCCACCCCCAGTCTCATAAACAAGGGTGGACCTTAATTCAGCCCTTGTCCAGTAAACCTGACAGGCTGCCCAGAGCACATCAGATAAGAGGAGTGCAGCTGGGTGGGTTGGAGGGAGGGTTACTTTATTTACCATGACCAGCAAGGAGGGGCCATTTAAAGTTCTGTGGGCACGGAGAGCAAGGGCGGGACCAGGCAATGGTTGAAGATGGCTGGACAGAGGCTGTGCTGAACTTGGAGAACAAGATCAAGCCTCATTTGAAAAGGGCCCTGCTCCTTAGCTCTAGTTCATATGGTATCACTCCTCAACCTGGGTGACTAGTTATACCAGATATTGTGATTTTTCAAGAAAAACTGGAAACAGACTTTTATTTGACATATCCCTAAATTCTAATGATACTATTTTTTTTAAATTGTTAAAACACTTTTTTTTAATCATACATATCTTCATAGGCCTCCAGTTTGTGACCTATGATGTATCTGGGACCACTTGGGAGTGGGGGTGTGGAGGTTCCAACCTGCTCCTCATACTAGGAGTGAAGTTCGGAGTCAAGCTAATCAATAGCAGGCCATCACCATGGCCACGGTCTCAGGAAGGAGTACTCAGCATGTTCCTGATAAAACTGAGGGCACACATGAGGCCTCTGCTTCCTCTGCAAGGATTCAACTGGAAACAGTCCTCCCCACCCACAGCTGGTATCCATTAATCTGTGCCTAGGACTGTAGCCTCTGAGTCTTTGCTCCAGGAATATCCTGCCCCACTTCTACTCACCCACTTTTGTCTGGTTAACTCTGGTCTCTCAAGATTCAGACCATCGTTTCCAGGCACCTTTCCAGTGACATCTCCCCTCCCAGTTTGGGGTATGCATTCCCATGATACTCAGTTCTTTCTTCTGTCCTTGTCCTCATAACCCCAAATCTACACCTAAAATGTGGGCCCAGGAACTTACCAAACAGTATCTGGTGCTTTATAGATGTTAGTATTTGTTGAATGGATGTCAAAGTTGCCAAGAATAAGAGGCTCATAGATGAAAAGGATTCAGATCAGGTGGAAGAAAAAAAATCAGGTCCATTTGGGATATGCCAGTGAGGAGTCCCAGCCCAAAACAGCCAACGCATGGATTGTACCTTAAAAAAATAATCCTTTAAATCTAATAGGGTTTGGGGTCTTTAATCACCTGCTATTGAAATGTAAATATACCTTAGAAAGGAGTGGACACATTTTAAATCATAGATCATAAATCAGAGAACTTTAGTTATCAATTAACTTCCTAAATGGGTTTACCGAGAAGGTAATCTCCTGGGGAGAAAAAGGCTGGACTGAGTCAGAAAGACACTCTGACAGAGATGGCAAGGAAAAGACTCCAGAGCTACTAAGCACTGACCCTGCCCACAGTAACCCTCCCTCCCACCATCTGTCTGCTGTGGGGTGGAAACAGCTCTGGGCTTAGGAGTTGGGAAGTAAGGGGCCTAGCTTCAGGTCTGACAATAACTATTAACAGAAGTCTTCGACATCCCGGACTAGCTCCTTCCCCGCTGTGAGCCTCTAGTGGTTTCTTTCTCATCTGTAAACTGCGTCACTTGTGCTAAATCACCTCTCACCATTCCATTTCCAGTTGGAACAAGAAAATCTCTGATTTTTCTGTTCCATTTTAGGCTAGCACATAGTCCTGTTCCTGCCCCTGTCACTCTCGAAATATTACAACAGCCTTCTACCTGCCCCACTAGCCTGAGCAGCCTGGGACAACCGAAAACTCCATTTTCATTATGCCTTGTAGCTGTGCCCACATTTGCAAATTTCTCTACTAATTTTCATGGCCCAAAACTACTTGTAAAAGTACTTTGAAATACTTCTTTCTAGAATATGATCACCGACTATGTGCCAAACACCCACTATTGCCAGGCACTCCTACTTGGTGCCTTACACACAGACCTTCTCAATATCTCAATAACACCATGAGATATTGTTACCTCAGGCTCACTGATGAGGAAAGCAAAGCACCAGTAACTAGAGGGGAAGGTGGTGGACGCAGGTTTACAACCTGGGTGTGTCTGTCTCCAGAGTCTGAGCTTTCCCCTTCACCTGCTGCCTCTTCACAATGCCTTCCCTGAATACTTCCACTTGTTCTCTTTATGGACATTCTTACCTCGAGGCTTTTCAACATTTATACATGTGCTTTAAAACTGCTTATACTTTTCTCATATGTTTCTCACGCCCAAAGCCTCTCGATGATGTGCATATATGGTCTATTACTGGTTACACTTTTATAACAAATACAGTCAGCACATCTCCATGTATTGCTTTTGGTTGATGTCTGGTGGCTTTGTAAGTTCGCGTCCCCTCTCCAACTGTTACCATATACACCTCCATAGCAGGAACTGTGGATTCTATTTCTTTTTATACCCCCATGTGCTTGTTGTCCACGGCTTGGCTCGAGGCAGTCTAAGTATACTGGCTGTTGATGAAAAGATAAGGGTTGAGTAAACTGGCTGCCCACAAGTGGCCATAGGGCAAGTGTCCTCACCTCACTGTTCCCTTTAGTCTTCCCACTCCAGACCTAAAAGGGAAAGTGCCCTTTTTGGGAGTTTTCTAAGAAGGGGTGAGGGAGCCCCACGAGCTGAGCTTCCTGCGTACATACACAGTTCCCAGCACACGGCCTGCACACCAGCAGACATGTTCCTGGGTAGATAATGATAGTAGGGCTTTGTTTGGTCTTCTCAGTTAAGTCTATTCCACCCTGAACCAAGACAACCTGAAATAATAAGCAGTGAGTAGGCAGATATGGACATAGATCTAGATAAATGTTTGGAAACAAACGAAGACTTATCTTTGGAATAAGCTTTCACATAACATAGGCTGATGCATCAGGTAAGGTTTCTGTCTTCATGCCTGGACCATGGGTTTAAATTTACTTGGTCCAAAGAGGATCGGAATCTTTGGCTAAGAGTGAGGAGGCCATAGAAGGAAGTGGGCAGAGGCAAATCCCTCTAGAAGCCTTTCTTTTGAGGGTTCTTGTCCTAGCTCTAGGAAGCTGGTGCTAGAGGGGAAAGACCCTTTTACTGTGGGGCCGGGGGTGGGGGGTGGAGGTCAGGAGTGGGAGGGTGGGAGGGATTCAGCTGTTAGTTCCCAGCAGCTGGTGGGTGCCAAGAGGAGTACAGTTAAGCCCCTGAGCCCCTCCCCCGCTCCTCACAGGCCTAACTACTCCAGCAAACCCTTTCTTCTCTCCAGCAGAGCGTCCCCTTGCCAGCTGCCTGCTCCTCCAGGTGTTTCCTGTACTCTTTGTTTGCTGGCTGGGTGACAGAGGGCAGGGAGAGGGAGTGCATTTTGGCTTCCTGTTAGCCAATGGCAGCCATTGTGGGGGAGGCCCCACACTCCTGTGTCTGGAGAGAACCGACCACAAGCAGCAGCTGCCTCCTGACACCTGCCTTTCTGAGAACATGGCCACAGTAAGGAGTCCAAGGAGGAAGAGGTGTCCTCAGCAGAGCAGGGCAGGGGCTTTGGTTGGCTCAGACCAGAGGGGTCACTCTACAAGTGAGACGTCTGGGAGCTTCTCACCCCAATTTTTCTTTCCCCAGGGGAGAGAGGTAGGACGAGGGCCTAAAGCGTGGGTCACTCCAGGGACCTCAGGGCAAAGGCCTGGTTGCCCTGGACTCTAACCCCTACATGAAATGTCAGTTGCCTCTTGAGGCAAAAGCCAAGTGTGGACAGAAGCCATCTTGCTAAAGCCTCCACGTTCTCAGACCTGCAATTGCTGCACTCCCCATCCTCACCAAGCCGCCCCCACCCCAACCAGCTGGTACAAACACATGCTGTCTTGGGTTTCAGTGCCCTGGCCACTCTTCCCAGGAAGGAAGGCACTCTTTGTGGTTCACCTTTCTCCCTTGCAGTCAAAATGATCCACTCATCTGCATGATTATGTCATTGTCTCCCTGGTAGGCTGTTGGCTCTGGGGAGCTGGGCTATCTGTTTTGATGCTATGTTGTGCCTCCAGTATTTGCACAGGGCCTGGCAGAAGTAGGTTCTCAACAATATTGTAAATGAATAAATGGGAATGTTTGTTACCTCTTCAATCCTTTTCTGCCTTTATGTTGGTGGTGGGCTAAAAGGATAACACAATAATACAAGGCATTAGTGAGTACTCATCATGTATATAATCTCATTAAATCCTCAGAATAACTCTGTGGGGTTGATATTATTACCCTTAGACTATAGATGAAGAGATTAAGGCTCAGGGAAGGTGAAGGGAAGTGCCTATGGCACACTGCTAGTAAGTGGCAAAATCAGGCTCCAAACCAGGACTGGCTGAATAAACAAAGAAAAAAAAATTAAGGCAAAACTGGAACCAGGGCTGCTTCTATTTCTCCCTGTCACCCTTTGCCCTCGGGTTTTCTGGATTCGAGGAATTTTTACACCAAGCCATGGTTCACATTGCATATAGTCTGCAAAAGATCAGAAATCTGGAATCTCAATCTTACACATCTTTTATGCCCAAGCTCAGAGTGCTGCCCCTCTTTAAAATCCTTGCCATCTATCCTAGTCTTAAGTGATTTTTATAAAAACCTTCAGAACTCTTATAGGAGGAAATTACTGCTCCCATCCTCATTCATGTATATGGTATTTGGTGTATGTATGTCTTTCACGGATTTCTTTTTTCTTTATGTCATATTTCGACTTGAACATAAGATCCTAGAGATCGCCTCTGATATTGCTCAATATCTGTCATAGCACCTGAGTCTAAGACAGTAACTAGGTATGAATCTGACAAGAGGAAGGGCTGGGTGACCGGGTAGTCCAGTCTAGACACTTGAGTGCCCCGCCCCCTTGCCCTTTGCCTCTTTCCAGTTGGAGAATCCTGATCCAGTAGAGGTGGATCAACCAGATGGATTGCTTTACCCTCAGCCGCTGACTTCCTAGCCTTGGTGCAAAACATGGGGACTCCTTGTGTTTGTTCATTGTGACCCACTTCCTTTCTCACAGCTCAGGGTGGAGGCTTAGATCTCAGCTGCTTCTTTTGTTTTCATAAAAGGAAAATGTTCTCCTTGTCATAGTCACTGCTTGACCAATAGGCTTTTCCCATGGCACCTCCCAGGTGGAAAAAAAAAAAGAAACCTGATTGTGTCCTGGGATGAGATTCAAAGATACCCAGGAGGGTGGAACAGGAGGTAAAGGCACTTGTTAAGATTATAGTGTTATTTGAATGTGAGGGACCAAAGTGGATCAGTGCTGGCTTTGGAGTCCAGCATCTATATCTGGAGTCTAGACAGGGCCAGCTGCACATGGCAGCTTGAGAGACATTTCTATAGTTTTGAGTTTTCAGCCTCTGTCTGCCCAGCAGGTCATGGGTATACTGGAGTAATTGCCCTCTCATGTCTAAAGATCGGTCCTCGTGAGATGCCCAGGTTGGAGGGTAAGGCTGACACAAGAGAACTAGGTTTTTGTCCTCAGGGTGTTGTTGGTCCAAAGGAGGTGATGGGATAATTATATATGGGAGTACATAAAACAGGTACGACATGGGATTAAATGCAAATGAATGGAATTACACAGACCGATACATTACACATAAATGCTCAGATGGTTGTTAGGCAAATGGAAATGATCAGAGATGGGTGAGGTTAGCTTGAGCTAAAAAGATATGTTGAGAAATGCCTTTGCTATCTCTTATGCCAGGGAGAAGAAACCCAACCTAGCTCTGAGCACCGACACCTTGGCCAACACAAACAGGTCAGTGGGTGGGAAGAAGAGCAGGCATGAAGCCAGGCATGAAGCCAGGAGAGAGCTGTGAGCTCTGTTCCCTGTGTTCCCTGGGCAGCCATTCTGTTCCCCGCATCCCCCACTTCCTCACCCCAGCACTGCCAGCTCAGCCCTTCTTCAGAAAGAGCAAGAGCAAGGGTCAGGAGAGTTCAGCCCAAAAGAATGCCTGCCTGTGGCCTCAGAATCATAACTAGCATGTGCTATACATTTTTACTATTTTAAGATATAGGGAATGATTCTCTTTGATTCTGAATTTATTGAGACCTCTTAGCTTCTGAACTTAGAGTTCTCACTAGTCCTCCTAAATCAGGCTGGGCTGATGTTGCAAGGCAGAGGGAGGAGGGAGATAAAAAATAGGAGATTCAGGAACAAGGGGAGGGAAGCCTCCACCCCTATTCTCTAAAAAAAAATACCTTTCTGATCTTAATGTCCTCACGAAATAATAAATGTGACATACTTTGAAAAACGTTTAAAGTGCTGTGCCCACTCTACCTCCTGGGAGGTGTGGGTGGGGGAATTGAGAGTAAAATCTTATGCTTGCACAGCCTCTCCATTTATATTTATAGAGCATCGGATCACAGTCAGCGTACTCTCCACACACTGGGAGTATAGGTGGTGGGTGATTTTACTCCCAATTTACAGAGAGGAAATTGAGATTCAGACAGCCCAGATTAGGGGTCCCCAACCCCTGGGCCACGAAACAGTCCTGGGCCACGGAACAGTCCCGGTCCATGACCTGTTAGGAACTGGGACGCATCACCGCCTCCGCTCCACCTCAGATCATCAGGCATTAGATTCTCATAGGAGCACTGGTTCCTGGTGCCAAAAAGGTTGGGGACCTCTGACCTAGATGACTTGCCCAGTATTACACATCAAGATGGTGAACTGAGAGTGGAAGCTGGTCTTCTGACCCCTGGCACACTCCTTTCCACCCAGTGTCTTAATGTTTGAAGATACACATGATTATTTTGATGGAATCCCATTCTAGGATAACTCAAACTATATTATCTAATGGCAGAGTGCCCAGATCCCACTCTTCTCCATCTTTCCCCAAGACTTGGGATTTTTCCTTTTAACTATATTTCTGAAGAGGCAAAACAATGCCCAGTCCAGGGATTTTTGCCTAAGGAGAACCTCAAGGCAGAAAGCCCCCAACTACTACAGCACAGCATTGCTGCTCCAAATCGGTCTTCCCTCCCAGGGGCCTAGACTTTGCACAGAGCTGGCCACAAGCCCAGGAAGAGTGTGGGGCAGAGCCTCCCCAAAGGAGGACAGATGGGCAGGCTGGCCTCAGCGCCAGGGCTTTGAACAACCTTTTTGTTTTCCAGCCAAACATCCAGCGTCAGTTCCCCTCTCATCTCTCGCTCCTCAGCAGCCTCCACTCCCCCCTCGCTCCCCTCCCTGCCCCATTCTGCCTCTGGGCTGGCCCTGAGGAGCCATTGGACTCTGGAAGGATGGGGGCCACTCTCCTTTATGACTGAGAGACAGTGAAAAGAGACTTGCAACTGGTGCGGGGCAACTGTTGCCATCTGTCTGGTGGGATGTCATCAGGGAGGGTCTGGCCCATTCACTCCACACACCACTGGGCTCCGCTTGGCCTTTTGTTTAGTTGGCTGGGGGTTGGGGGGGAAGGTGCTGCCTAGGGCTATGGAGAGAGGCAGCGGGTGTCAGAAGCATCTTCTTTGTCTGCACCAAACTTTCAGTGACTCACTGGGATAATTTGCATGAGGAAGCCGCCCAAGTCCCCAAACACTCAAATGATGACAACCTCTAGCCCTCTCCCTATTTCATGCCCCCTCCACCTTCCCATTTGGTCAAACAGCTCCCCAGAGTTAGAGAAAGTGGCCCCAGCTCTGCCGTAGGGATGGGGAGCAAGACAAGATGCTCTGGATCTCCCTGTCCCCGTTTCTTTCCCAGTTCAGGTGGGTCTGGGGTCGTCTTCCTTCCCCACCCCCATCACTCCCTACAGCTCTTCTCTTTGTGTTTGGTTTCTGTGGCCTGGCAGGAGGTGGGGCCAAAGTGGGAGAAAAGGCCCATTAGCAGCCAGGCAGCTGAGTGGGAAAAGAAAGGAGCTGAATAGAGGTGGGGTTGGCAGTTATCCCACCCAGCTCCTGGTTTTTGAATAGCACCCCAGGCCAGGGGCTGGGGTCAGTGTGGGGAGGCTTTAGGGGCATTTAATTATTTAAAGGTCTCAATAAAGGAGCTAAGTCCCTGGGGAAGGGGGAACACAGCCAGATGGTATGCCCAAGGAGCTGGGAAAGGGGTTCAGGGTGAGTGAGGGTGGGGTGGAGAAGGTAAGGAAGGCTGAACAAGAGAATGGAGGATGGAAAATGAAAGAGAGACTGCCCCCCAGACCCAAGCAGGCCCTGCAGATGGCCTTTCCCAGCACCAGGTGGGGGCAGGGTATCAGCCCACCACTCCCCAACTTCAGTATTTGTGTCTGCCCTAAGCAAGATCCATTCTGGAAATCATAAATTCGTGACTTGTGGAGGTTTCACCCATCACTTGTCTTCGAGCACTTAAGGATGCACCACATTGGTTCACTGGTGACCAGAACTGGGCAGGTGGGTGGGAGAATTTTCTGATTTCATATTTTTAAAAATTGTTGTAAAACTCATGTAACAAAATTCATCATTTTATTTAGTTTCATTTTATATTGTGAGACCATACAGTGAAGAATTGAGAAGGCAGATAACTGGAAGTCCTGCTCTGGGGGGGCACATGCTGCTCCAAAAGCCCACCCATTCTAGCCTTTTTCTTGGATAATATTGCAGTAAGGGCTCCCCAGCTCTTGAAGAACAAGGTCAGATGGGGTCCTTAGGTAAAAATCTACTACCGAGGTTCAAATCCAGCTTTGCTACCACAAGTACCTTACTTAATTTCTCCATACCTTAGTGTCTCATCTATCAAATAAGGATTAAAAAATAGTTCCCACTCAGTACTGTTGAGAGGATTAACATCTGTGAAGTACTTAGAAGAGTGCCTGGCTCTTAGTAAGCACATGTTATTAAATATTATTATTATTACCATTACCAGATCAGGAGGCACTGATACATACCACACGATGAAAACTGCAACAGCGATTTGGAAATTGGGAATTTTGTACAGCTGAGAAGGCTGGGGGGTGGGGAGGGGTGTGTAGATTTGCTTCCATCCCTTCTTCCATTTGTAAGGAGCAACGGTTGTAAATGTGCCCTTCATTGTTCCTAAAATGTTAGTCCTGTTAGGGAACCCCCTTTCCCACCTGCACCCTATTCTGCCTTCACCAGGCTGAGCCAACAGTTCCAGGTCCTCTTGGGCTCTGACTTCCTCTGGTCCAGACCCTTGCTTTGTGGCCATTTGGGCACTGCCGTTGGGCTTATTTTACTGATGGAATGACCAACTCAAGCGGTTAGCGAGCTTGAGATTTGATTCTTCAGTTTCCTGGAGCTTTTCCCACTCTCGTTAGCCCCTCCCAGGCCGCAAGGTCACCCGGTATCAGGTCGCTGTGGAGCACCCACGGCAGGGCAGCATCATCTTAGCCCCTCTTTACTTCTTAGTCTGGTCTGCTCCGAACTTGGGTGGAGTGGGGTTGTTTTCTACTCCTTCTAGCAGAGGAAGCTCTCCTGTCCCCAACATGCCCGGGGACAACAGCGACGCCCTTCGGCCCGGGCTCGGGTGTGGGGGCGGGGGGAGGGGAGTGGCACCGAGTTGGGGAGGATGGCGGGGAGGCGACCCTACCGCGCGCCGCGAGCAACCAGCCCTGCCCAGCGAGGGCGGGCCGCGGGGCGAGGGTAGGATGGTGCTCGGCGGCGACTCCCATCGGGACGCGGTTCGAGGGAGGTGCCCTCCGCTATTCGCCCGCCCGCCACGTCGGTCAGTCCACGCCCAGAGACGGACCAGGCCCTCCAAACCCGCTTTCCTTCTTCTGCCGCCGCCGCCGGGAGCCACCTCAGCAACAAGCTTCTGATTGGCTGGCCAGGGGCAGAACAAGCCAATCAATGGCCTCCCCTACGCTCAGGGCGCGGCCCAGGCAGAACGAAACCAGTGGGCGGGTGGGGGGCGCGCGTGGTTCGGGAGCGCGGTGGCTCTGGTTGCGGTGGAAAACTGGCCCTATCGGGATGGGGGGTAGGCGTGAGGAGGGCCTGGGCGAAGTGGCGGCTGTACTCGGAGCCCCTCCCGTTCGCCACCTACTGCCAGAATGTCTCGGTCGTCCTCCCGTTTCTCAACACCCCCCCCTACACCCCACAGGCTGACTGCAGGGCCTGGCCCAGCCATTCTGGAACAATTCTGGAGGTGCTGGGTTTCTGAACCTCCAACCCTTCCCAGTCCTCTCTGCCAGTCTCTCAAAATTTGGGCATGTATGTCCACATGTTTATGTCTGGGGCCCTCTTCGGGTTTTTTCTCTGTGTGTGCCCACGTCCCCCTGTGGCTGCATTACCGATCATCCGCCCTCTAAAAACCAAATTTACGATCCCCTTCATTCATTATGCTGGCCCTGCTGGCGCCAGCCTCGTACCCACTAATAAGAATACACATTTTCTGAGAACGTAGATTGTGAGCTTTGGAAGAGAAAGTATCTTGAGACACTTTGTTCCCCGATCTTAATGAACAGAAACATGCACATACATATAGACTCAAAGAAACTAGTATAGGAGCATTGAGATTAGGACCCCACAAACGGTGACCAGGGTTTGACTTCAGCCTCTGCCACTCGCTGGCTGTGTGACCTTGAGCAGTTACTTAACCTCTCTTCTTCCTATGAAAAAAAAGCGAAAGATAATAGCACTTGCGTCCTAGCATTGTTGTGACAAAATGCTTGGCACACAATACTGATAAATGATGATATTTCAGGTATAACACAGGAAAGAATATTCTTTTCCCACATTGGTTTAGGTGTTAGAGATAACACTCAATTCTAGGGATATTTAAAATTTCTATCAGTAAAGCAATCAATATAAGACTCAGAATAAAATTTAGTATAGTTTCGCAATTCCCAACTTTAGCGTGTGTCCTGCTTTTAGCTCATGGATTTTTATTTATGCCTACAGCACCTGGTCTCCTAGGTGGTCTCCCAGGCTGGACCCTGTATTAACCAGGCTGGACCCTGCTTAGCTTCTGAGATCAGATATCGGGCTTGTTCAGGGTGGCATGGCCATAGACCATGGACCGTGGCTCCACCAGGTGTAAAGCAGACATCGTAACCGCTACACTATGGAACCACATCCAGCTCATGGATTTTACCAAAAGAGAAATCTCTTGGCAAGACCAGATTCCTCTATTCCTCAAGGACACTTCTTCAGATTCTTCCCTCTCAATTTTAGAACAGCAGCATCCGAGGATTATAATATATTCCATTTTAATAGTATTTAACTTCCTTCTTTCATGGACTTGTGGAGTACCTTACCTGATCTCTCCATATATCTACCTTAACATCAAGATGAGATTGTAAGCTTTCCCCAAAACTCCTGAAGTCCTTCCTTGTGGCCCAGACACTCATCTCTTCTGCCATCTTTGTTTTCTCCATGAATACTATACACTGGTACATAGATTTTCTTCTGTGAAGCCAGAGACTGGTAATCCAGTGCTCACAGACCCGTGTGGCCAGCCAGTTCTATTACCTGCTGGGCCCTCTCGATGTCAGAAAGGGGCCTTTGTTGATATTTTGCATTGTTAGAAACAAAAGCAATGATGTATCTGAGGTTCTCTGTGGTGCCAGATGATGGGAACAGGAAGGAGGGCGAGGAGCACAAAGCACTGGGGTACTGTTCAATGGGAATCCAATAGACTTAGGTGTCAGTGTTTAGTCTATGCCTTTAGGGGCAAGTCAATCAAAAGTGGTAGGTCTCAGTTATCCCGACTGTAAGACAGGTGAATCATACCTGTCTTCTTACTGTATAGGTATTTTAAGAAGATAAATTACATCATACAATTGAAAGTACTTTATATTTTTTGAAAGAAAAAAGGTGCATGTGCTTTGTATGTGTGTGGAGGGGTAAAAGGCTATTAAATCCATTTCATGCCAGTATTTTTAATGGGCCCAATGTAACACGATCCAACAGGTGTTATTAAAAACTTATGAGCCCAGCTCTGTGCTACCTGTGGTGAAGTATATAGAAGAATCATATAACATGATCTCTACCTTTAAAGAATTTACAATCTAGCCAGGTTGCTCAAATAACACATGAAACATTGATGCGTGGTACTGACTGTGGGCTTATAGCGATGTTTCCCCACCCCATTGTACTCTGTCCTATAAGAAAAGGATATTCTGGTGATGTGAGATGGAGCCAATAGGCTGATGTGCCCCGCTCTGATCAGCACAACTGCTGGCCTCTGTCTTTTCCTTTTCTGTCCTTAGAGGAGCACAGGGTCTTATAAACCATCCTTGATGCTGCCTTCACCAGTGCTGATGAGTCGTGGCCCAATGCCTTGTGACCTAGACTTGGGTCTTGCATTCACTGGGGCCTCCTCTCCTGCTCGTCTTTGATGCTGTACTTCACCTACAGTCATGTAGGTACCTGTTCCTGATGCTTTCTCTGAAGTACTTGTCCACTGCCACTGCCTATGAATGCCATCACAGCTATTGTAGCTGCAGCAGCTGCTCTAGGGTGGGCCCTGGGTGGGGCATGGGCTGCTGTTATCCCCACCCCTCCCTGTTCTGGGCAAGAGAGGCCACCTCTTTCCCTCCTTCCACAAGAGGAAGAAGGGTGCTAGAGTGCCCTTCTAATCTCTGCATTTGCCGCTGCTCCCTACCCCCCTCCCCAAAACCAGGTAGACTAGAAAAGATGTAAAGTGCTTACCTTTTCCCAAAGCACAGAGGGCTGTGCCCACTTCGGAGGCTCCCTCTGCCTTCTTTGTGGAGGGAGCTTGTCTGGGATGGGTGGAGAATCAGTTCTGTTGCTGCATGCTTGTCAGACACAGTCCAGCTCCAGATCCCTAGTGTTCGCTGGCAGATCTAGGTCCTCTACTTTTTTGGGATTGCCAGTGGAGGCTTAGCATAGCTTCTGAGAAGGGACAGATTAGTGTCATTGCTGTCTGTTTGAAAATAAGAGGTGGGACATGCCAATTCAAATAAAAATCAATACTAAGTCTCACCCATCAGTCTCACCTGTCAAAATGATTAAAGTCTAAAGCAATATTTGGCATTGAGGGGAGGTGAGGACTTGTGCTGGGGGTAATGAGTGTACCTTTGTAGAACCCCTTGGAGAACAGTTTGACAGCAGCAGGTAAAGGTAAATTGTTCATACTCTCAACTAACTCAGCAGCTCCCTCTTGAGCATATATATACCAGTGTTTCTTAGTTGGTGATGCTTTTTTGCCCCCAGGGAACATTTGGCAACACTGGAGACATTTTTTGTTTTGACTGGGGAGGAGGCAGGTGCTATTGGCATCTAGTGGGTAATGGCCAGGGATGTTGCTAAACATAATCCACTCCATCCTCCCCTGCCCTGTCCAATGAAGAATTATCCAGACCCAGATGCCAATGGCATCATTATTGAGAAACTCTGACATACACCTTAGAAAGACTCTCAAATGCAAGCCCAAAGAGACAAAAGGGTGTTCACTGCCTCATTTATTTCTAACAGTAAAATGTTGGGAATAATCTAAATTATTTTAGATTTCAGTCCCTCCAAATGAGAACAGAGAAGTAAATTTAGGTGTATCATATAATAGGATGAATGAACTGGAACTATAAGAATCAATATGGATAAATCTTGAACACGTAATATTCAGTGAAAGAAGCAGAGTGAGACATAAAATACTACCATATACAGTTTACAGGCCCAAACAACTCTCTACTTAGTTTATGGATACAAAAATACATGATAAAATGATAAAAACACACAAACCTCAGAGAAAGTATACTTCTGGGGAGGAAGAGACAGGAATGGGGAGAGGTGACAGGGGACTTGAAATATGTTACAGCGTTTTATTTTCTTAAAACTTTTGCTAAAGCAAACATGATAGTGATAACATTTGTTAAATCTGTATAAGTACCGCACACTAATGGATTACGCTACTGGAGCTCCCATTTGTTAAATCTGGATGGTAAACATATATGAGTCTTTGTTATATTGCTTTGTGGTAGGTTTGAAATATTTCATGATGAATTTAAAAAGGAACAGTGTAGGCTCAGAGATCCATGTGGATCATTTTCCATTTACACTGATCCAGAAGGATGTCTTCCCTTCTGTCTCTCTATTGTTTGGTGTAGTGCTTATGTGATGCCTACCTTGGATTGTTTTTGCCATTGTCGGGACATCATCCACCAGAGGGCAGGACCTGGGTCTGTGGTACTTGGCTGGTACCCAAAACCCTAGATAAAGCTCTTTTAATCTGCCTTAAGGAAGTCCCCTTCAGATGGTATAATGGGTTGAAAAGCATACCCTTCAAATTTATGTCCACTCAGACACTTAAGATGTGACCTTATTTGGAAACAGGGTCTTTGCAGATAGTTGAGGATTGAAATGAGATCATAATGAATTAAGATGGTCCCTGAACCCAATGTCTAGTGTCCTTATAAGAAGAGGAGAGGACACAGAGAAGGCAGCCACATGAAGATGGAGGTAAGCAGAGACTGGAGTGATGAGGCCACAAGCCAAGGAACACCAGGAGCCACCAGAAGCTGAAAGATGCCAGGAAGGATTCTTTCCTAAAACATTCCAAGGAAACATAGCCCTGTTGGCACCTAGATTTTGCTCTTCTGACCTCCAGAACTGGGAGAGAATAAATACAATTTTTAAATTGTTTTATGCGACCCAGTTTGTAATACTTTGTTACAGCAGCCCTAGGAAACTAATACAGATGGGTTCTGTTGATTTGAAACCAGACTCAAAACAGTGTTATCCAGAATAAAGTATTTCTGCATTGAGAGGAAGGTGGCATCTGTATGCTGCAGTCCTAGGTCATATAAGGACACCCTATACTATACTATGGTGGTGTCTGTTACTCAGCTCCACAGAGTTGCCATGGAGGCAGGTGTGGGGACCAATGCACTTTATGAACCACCTGCCACAGATTTTCCAAAAGGAGACTCTGCCATTAGTTTGGCCGTTCAGCATCTGAGCCCTTATTTATTATGGGCCATTCCCCATCACATGACAGCCTGACTTCGACTATTTAGGATGAGTATGCTGGCGCTCACTTTCCCAGCCTTACTAGCACATGACTTGGTTCTGCCAGCGTAAACTTGCATTGAAAATTAGTGACATGCAAAAGAAAGTGCCTGTGGAATCCACCCTGATGAGGGTAGGGCAGTGATCCAGCTACATCCAGATTCCACAGGTAAGAGCAGCTATGGTTCCCATGAAGCATTCACTATCCATAGCTGGCAGCGTTGGTGGAGCCAGCCGCTCGCTGTGTCTGTACCTTGGGAGTGGTGGCTGGGGGGGTCTTTATGGACATGGTCTTGGGCATTGTTTTTGGCTGCTTGTCCCTCACACTTGGTTCTAGAGCCCTCCCAGAGATTTTGTGAGTGACCTGATATGACACCCCCTTAAAGGGGCAACAAACAAACAAAAAAATGAATTCCTTTTCTACTTAAATCAGCTAAATTCAATTTCTATTGCTTGCAGCCTAAGAATTGGGACTGGCACAATGCCTCCCTCTGACAGTCTGACCTCCAAGTAGTTTTTATTGATTGCATGTCTTAGACTTGTTAGGACACAAATGTTTTTAAATATTCTGTTTCATGGTCCCATGAAGACAGGCATATTTAGTGAAATGTGTTATAATTGTTGGTTCAGAAAATGTGATCACCAAGGCCAGTGAGAGATGCTTTCATACTTTTAAGGTGCCTGTGGACTGAGAGCATCCACATGTGAGGATGGGTCAGGAAGCGGCACCTGACACTCGCACTGGGCTGCAGTCATCAGGGATGCACGCCCACGTTGCCATGATCGTATTCCCTGACTCACCTTTTCTCCTGGGTTTAGGGCTGATTATGGCCCTGACTCCCTGACCACATATATCTTGTTCTCCTTTAGGATTTGGGTTTTGTGACTTCTTCCCTGGAATAGCTTTTCCCACATATTCTTGTGCAAACTGCAATTGTTAGCCCTAATCTCTGACATATTTACTTATAGAACTGCTGGCTAAGCCTGGCACCAATAGCATGCATCTGCTATTGTCCCAACCTATCTCCGGAGTCTTATTTTGCCAAGATCCATGGCTCTGTATGGCACCCATGAAGTTGATGTGGGGATTATTAGGGTGGGATGTCCTTTTCTGGTGGGTTTTAGGAGTGTTTGAGATCACCCCTAGTGCTTTTCAAAGCTTTTGCTTATGTAGGTAGGTCTCCTTATCTTCTCTTGGGACTCTGACCCATTTCCTGTTATTATTTCTTAAACTGGGTCAAGTGTAATTCTGTTCATTCTCTTCAAAATGTAGCTGGCAACCCGGACATGTGGGAGCAGCACATTCATGTTTACTGTTGGCAGTTTTCGTTGGAGCCCAGCATTATGGGGCAGGGTCTGCTCGCTTCTTTTTTCCATTTCAGCCTTTTTATGCTGGTTTCCTTCCTTTTTCTGCTCCCTGGACTACATGGGGAAGCCAAGGATTTGGTTCAATCTCTTGTGTCTGTCCTACTCAAAGCATATGTGGGTTCTGTCCCCAGAGCGTGGCCTAGTTTCCAGGAAGGATTGCTACTCTGGAAATTTGGACTGCCTTGGGATTGAGCAATGTGTTTGCTCTCACTGGGCACAGCATGGTGGCCTGGGTCACCCAGAGGCTCAGCTGGTGGTAGGAGCTTCCATCAGCCTGTTTGAGGCAGAGTACTTTCTAGAAGAGTCTGAGAGGGTCTACACAGGATACTGAGTCTCCTGATGACACACTTCAGTTGTAGACCCTGCATCCAAGTGCTTGGTGGAATGAATGGCTGAGCTCGCAAATAAAGGAGGGGTTCCCAGCACTCTCCCTCCCCCCGAGAGGGTGCTTGGGGCTGCTCCTGAGCTTTGCTGGCCACCCCAACCCTCATTATTCTTTCCTCTTCAAAAAGAATAAAGAGATATTTTGTCCATATATTTCCTTCGACACTTACATCAGACTGCCTCATGGGTTTTCAAATCAACTAAATGTCTTATAAGTGGCTAAGGCAAAATAAATGTTATTCTCTCCACCAAACTCCACATCAAGTACCTTGAGAGCTCTACACTCATATCCTAAAAGTACCAACTAGTGATACATTGTCTGGCTTAGGGTTTTACATACAGTAAAAATATGTCGAGTGATTGAGCTGTGCTCAGAAAGAGAAAAGACCATGACTTGCCTTCTCTTCCTGTCTTTCTCTAAGATCCAGGTTTCTGCCTGTCTTTTCATGGCTTAACTTAGAGAGATCCCTGAACTTCTATGAGAAAACACTGTATATTTATTTTTCACGCAGCTAACTAAAATTTAGCATTCCCTTCAATGATGAAGGTGACACCGCAGCAGTGTTAGCAGTACCTGAGACTTTGTCACCAACTGAAGTCATAAGTGTTTTTATATCACATATGGTTATTGAAAATAATTTGAAATGCCATTTAGGCTTATCAACACTTTGACATGACCGTAGTTAATTAGACTTATTGCTAGATCTTGTTATTTAGTGCATTAATAATAAATATGTATATACTATATAAAAATTTATATATATTTACATTTTAACTGTATTTCATTGTAATTTCTTTCTTTTGTAATCCTATACATTTTATTCTATGCCTTTAAAAACGTTTTAAGAAGAGATCTGTAGACTTCATCAGATTGCCAAAGGGGTCCACAGCACACGAGGTCAAGACCCGCGGTCACGCCGTGCCTTCTGGAGTCTTGATTTTTGGTGGGTGTCCAGTGAGGGTAGGTGTTAATCAGAGCAGATTGTGAGAAAGCCTTTTAAGTTTCAGAAAAGCCTCAAACGGGTGCTAAGAGAGATGCTGCCCACTGGTGGCTGGAAGGCAGAACTATGAGACTGCGAACAAAGGCCCTTGGACACCTCGAGCGTTGGGGATATTGGTAGGCAATAAATAGCTGGTTTTACCCTTGCCTGCAGCTCCAGCCTCATCCTTTGAAAATCTTTTCCTCATTCTTTTTTTTCCCCCAACATCTTGAAGCTTCCTTCGGCATTAGAGTGTTTATACATGTTGTTATCTTTGCTGGACTGCCCCTCCCATCTCCTCTTCTGGATAACTACACTCTCCCTCCATATCTGAGTCCCTAAGCCTAAACCTCCAGTCTAGGCCAGGCTCCTTGAGAATCCTTGTGTAGACACATGCGCTTGTCTCCCTCACAGCTCTTTCTCAGTTTGTAATTAACTACACACTCCCTGGAGTGATTTTGTTGTTGTTGTTGTTGTTGTTGTTCATTGTTCATCATAGACCATAAAGCCCCCAAGGGCAGGGGATGTTTGTTTTTGTTCTCTGCAGTATCCCCAGTTCTGCCCAAGGATGCTCAGTAAACACTTATTGATGAAGAATGAATTTGAATTGGAAAATTCATAAAGGCACTGTGAATGCTTGCAGAATAAATTTAGGTCCACAAAAATAAAGTCAGATGGCCTCCCTCCACTACTGCCAAGCCTCTCCATCCTCCAGCTGTCCTACGTACACTGGTAACACAGGGCTCTCCAGGATTGCACAGTAGAAACAGTTTAGCAAGATTGACAGGCGGGGAGATAGATGGCCTGGGGTCAGATCCTGGCCTTGATGCTTCCTTCCTGGGTGATCTCAGCCTCTTTGTGCCTCAGTCTCCTCATCTGTAAAATAGTGAAAATCACAGTACCTCTGGCATAGAGCATGGTTAGGAACGCTAATGAGGTAACATAAGGAAAGCACCTAGCACACAATGAGTACTGATCAAATGGTACCTAAAGGGAAAGGGCCAACAGAGCCTGGAGCCTGATGGGTAGTCAGTGCTCTTGAGAAGCACGGGATTTAAAAAGGAGGGCAGCCTTGCAGCAGAGCTGGGCCTGGCTGTGATTCTTTCCCCTGCTCTGTCTTGGTTGGGATGTTCATGGGAGCTGCTAAGAAGCAAAACTGAGAGGCAGAGGATACTTCCTTTTATCTTGGCTGGATACCTGCCTGTATGTCCATGTCTCCACCTCCTTCATGATGTACTGAACATACTGTCCTTGCAGAGAGGCCCGTGTGTAAAGTCATGGTTTCCTTCTGATCTTTTACACACTCACATTCCTGCCTAACTCTTGCTCCAGAGACTTATAATCAAATTATTTTACTCTGGCTTCAGATGAAGTTACAACATTTGTAACATTCTTGGTACAGAATTTCACAGAATATATTAGCACTCAACAAATATCAGTTATTTCTCTATTGGAAAATAGATTGTTCTGAAAGCACAAGCCTAGTCTGCCCTCTTAACTTCTATAACATTTGCTAAACATCTGGCATTAAAAGGCTTTTGAGAAATGTATATGGAGAGGATGAATGAAAGAAAAGATGGGAGGCTGAAGGCTTGTTTTCCTTTTCCAGGCCCAGGTGGGCTTTGCAATGTTCAGCTTGCCCGGGTTCTGCACATTTGCCATTAGAGGGCAGGAGAGGTTAAGATAACGCTCAGGACCAGCCAAGACTCAGAATTACTGGGTTGACAGAGGAGGATGGTTGAAGGAGAAAATGTTAGAATGATTGAAAAAAAAAAGCAGTTCTTCTTTATCTCTAGGGGACCAAACGTAAAGAAATGTGTAGCTAGATAAATTGAAGTTAGACTTAAAGAACTTCCAATGCAAAGTATGCTAACGAGATTTTTAAAAACCCCTTAGCTACATCCGCCCAAGCAGAATAGATGAGAAAATGAGTTCTTCCTGTCTGAGACCTATGCGACCCCACTAGATCTCGTAAAAGTAACTTTTCTGTGACTGCCTTTAATGACTCCATTCTTGTAGATGCAATTGTAAAATAACTTTATTGGTCAGGTTAGCCACCACTCATGCTTTTCCTGTAATAAGGATCCTTTATAGAGGCATGATGGCGTTCACATGCAGACGCTTTCTGAAGAGCCCTGGGGCACGAAGCAGCCTTGCCCCTCACATCAGAGCTCTTTTGTTGAAATGAGCTGGTTTGGCTTTTGTGGATTTCAGGGTCTGGAACCAAGAACATAGACCAAGGATCCCCGCTTTGCTTCTTGGGGAAGCCGCTTTAAAGCACACACAGGATCAGGGACATAATGGCATCTTGGCAGGAGCCAGACAAGGGCCAGCTCTCCTCCAGCAGTCTCTGGCCCAGCTGCCCAGACGGCTCCATCCCTGTGATGCCCCAAAGAGAAGGAGGGTTAGGCCCCAGGCAACATTACCTTTCAGAAACAGAAGAACCCAATGCTCTCTTGCTAAGCTATAAAGTGACAGCCATCTTAAGTAATGAGGATGTAGCTCAGGGATGGGAAAGCAGAGGGTTTTATGCTCAGCTCAGGCAGGAGTTGGCTGCCTGCTGGGCTTCACGAACCCAGTGAGCATCTCTAGCCAGAGCTGGTACTATTAACTATGGCCTTGGGACAAATTAATACAAACCAACCACAGCCTCCTCCTTTGGGCTAGCGGGCAAGTCCAGAGCTGGTTGGCGTCTGTCTCTCCCATCAGGATGTAGACATTCCTGCTTGGAGAAGAGGAGAGGACAAACTACCATCCTCATGCTTTCTGAACCACAGTCTCCACCTTTGAGGATAAAGACCCAAGTAGGGAGCTGTTGGCAGTGCAGACTGCTAGGCAAGCATGGAATGATTGGGGCTGCCTCCTCAATCCAGCGATTCAATCTGGACTTTCCTCTTGTAAAGTCTGAGCCACCTTCAAAGAACTGCCAGCTGCTAAAGTACAGCTCCACACATTTATCTAAGCCCAAGGTTGGTCATCTCTTCCCACTTCAGGCCCTGAATATCATCATCATACTGGCAACCTCCAGTCTGGTGGCTTTCAGTGAGCGAGGTTAGGGAGGTGCAAAGGTGACTCTTGATGTTCTTCCAACCTCAGATACAAGTGAAGGTTCTCTGCACAGGCAGATGCCCACATGCCTTGGGGTCCCCTGCCTCTGCCTAAGGCATAGAACAGATGTTTGTGGAGTAGATGAGGTGGACTTAGGAGGAGGCAGTTGGGCAAGAGGTATATTCTGAGGAGCAGTGACTGCGAGCCCAGAGGAACTGCATGACCAGGCTGGCCTGAGGGAGAGCTGCCGGGCGCCCCTTTCAGAGTCTGGGGTTTTGGGAAAGGAGGTTATGTGCTATGGCCAAGCGACTTCTAAAGTTCAGGACACTAGATCTTGGGAAAGAACTTAAGGGTAGTGAGATTTCTGATGTGAGGGATTATTCTCTCTGCTGCCACCTCTGTCCTGGAAAAGAGTTTGGGTCTTGTCCCTCAGCATAGGCTGCCTGTCCCCTCATCCCACCTGACCCTGCCTACAGGGAAGATTACAGAGGGGAGCCCATGGAGTTCTGTCATATGGTCGGTCCTAGACCTTCCCGCAAAAGCCAAACCAAACCATCAAGCCAAATGTAATGGGGCGTGGGGGCTCTGGGCCCGGCACCAAGTGCGAGGGCCGCTCAGATCTCGATGAGGCTGGCCAGGCGCAGGCAGAGGGGCGCGTCCGCCGGCATTGCGCTGCGCTGGATCTCGTTCCCGTCCAGGCGCAGCACCTGCAGCTTCGAGAAGTTCACGACGTCCACCACCGTGCAGAAGCTGCTGATGGAGAACTCTGCGGAGACAAGAGGGGCGGGGGTGGGTGAGGGGAGCCGGAATCGGGGACCCAGATCCACAGCAAGGCCAGACAGCTTCTTTGAAACTGCCTAAATACTTTGTTCCGAGGGCTGGAACTTGGCTGGGTGGGGCAGGCGTTTTCCAAGATCGGAGTCACACTGACTTACACCACTAGGGGCAAAACAAGGGACAGAGTGGGGCCTCTGCTGCTCCGCTGCTCCGCCTCCTACCCAGCCAGCCTGGATGGTACTCTGTAGACCCCGTAGCGTCTTTGAGTGTTCTTCCACCAGACCTGATCTCTTCCCTCTGTGTGCGGCGGAAGGAAGCACAAGGTAATTAAAGACTCTCATTAGCAGCTTTGAAGTACTTGATTGCTTTTGGAGAGGGAGAGCTTTGCTGAATTGCTTTGAGAAGGAAGACTAGAAAAATGGACGGACTTAAATCTGGAATATCTCCTGACTCTTTGCAGATAGAGAAAGTGGCAGGAAATTAAAGCGAGAACGCTTGGGCAGAGACAGGTGTCTCTGCGTGCCAGAGCTTCGAGGGGTTACATGTCTCCCTTCCAAGTACTGCCGGAGGATTGAGTGAGCAAGGGTCTGAGATTCAAGGAGATGGAAATTCACAGACAGACGGATGGGGCTGCTATGGACCTCAAAAGTCAAATATGTAATTCCCTCTGCCTCCTGCATTTTATATGATTATGGTTTACCTCTTTTAAAAAAATCTCTCTCTAAAAAAAAAAAAACAACTCTAAAGAATTTCTTCCATTTTGAAGCTTTCTCCTCAAACCACATAATCCTAGTAGGTAAGATAATTGGTTTTAACATAAATCATTCTGCTGCCTTTCACCCTCTTCTTCAAATTGCCTCTTAGACAAATCAATCACCTCTGTCTCAAGTCTACTGTATCAGGAACTTGAAAAGATATTTTCAAGAACGTAGTTAAAACTCCAGCAGGGACAACAAAAGTCACCACTGAAAAGCTCTGAGGCCTCTTCGGCTCCTTCAGGAAGGTCACTTGTGTGAGAAACAGTCCCCATCTGGTCTTAAGGGTAGGATCACAGCACATCTCAATAGCCATAACATGCAGGCAAACCCAGAGTGGGGCTTGCTTTTTCATTTATCGGAGGCGCTCCTCAGCTTGCCCTGGTGGCCAGGGGCTGGGCAGCGGGAGTGGGAGGAAAGCTTTCTGTTTCCCCAGGGGCAACCAGGGAGGGTGTCGTGGAGGGAGAGGTTATGGGGGATGAAAATAAAGGTAGCAAGGAAGACAATATTAAAGAGCTTAAGCTGATGAAAAACACGTTTTTAAATTACCACTATCGATGGTTTTCACTCTCATTAAGAACTGACTGAGAAATGGGGTGAGGCCATAGCCTTAACTTGTACTATAAATGTAAGACAGAAAATCCAGCCTCAAAGAATAATGAGATGCCGGGAAGAGTGGGGAAATGAGAAATACCCTTCTTTGGAGAGTATTGGGGTAGGGGTGTGAGAAAATCTGAAATGCTTTTGGATGTTTCCTTTCTGTTACCAGGGAATAGATCGAGTAACCTCTGGGTGGGCAGGTTGGGGGCAGAGTGAAAGCCAGGAGCTGGGTCTATGATGTCTGTATAAAAAGGGTGGAGTGGGGTGGGCTGGGGAGAAGTAAAGTGACCCAGTATATGTCCCAACCCTATTTGGGAGTGCTAGAGGTCCCAAGATAGATTCTCTACTCCTGCCTGGAGCCCTCAGACTATCTACTCAAATCCTGGCCTCCAACTCTGCATATATAAATACGGAGTACTTGGGGGCTGCTGGACACATGGTGTATGTAGATTCTATCCACATGTTGGGCCCTGTGAGCCATCCTGTGTGTCTTCCCCAAGCCCATGAATAGACAAGGCTTCTGTTTGGAGATTCTGAGGACACTTTCCAGCCCAGATTAAATACTGACATAAGTCTTTCCAAATTCCTACTGGCGTACCCGCCCTGCTCCACTGGATCTCCAAGCTACTGAATAACATTCCTAGCTGTGTTCCCTTGCTGTTGCCAGGCTGGAAAAACTAAGGGAGATGCTAATGGAAGAAGGAAGGAGAGGGAGAGAATGGGCCTTTTCCCCTGCACACCCTTTAGTTCCTGTCCTTTTGGATCCTCTCTCAGAGGGTTGCTTTGATCTCACCTTCACCACTCCTACCCCTGTCCCTGACTGGATGTGCAGGGAGATCTTCCTTTCGTTCACCCTAGGAGAGGGGCTCCTGTCTTCCCTGATGGTGGTCTGAATCAGAGAAGTGCTCCTCATGTTCTTAGCCAGAGACGCCGACTCTAGGTCCTTGGACATTGAAAGCAGGTTTGTTCAGGGTGCTACACTACCTAGTCTAGGTGACCTGGAGAGACTGCTTTTCCTTCTCTGTGTCTCAGTTTCCCCAGCTTTGCAATGAAAAAAGTAAAATAAAATAAAATTATGCCTGTCAACTTCAAAGTGGCAATAAGAAAATCGAATAATAATAGTAATCATGCATTAATTTTTCAATTATGTGCTCAGACCTGGACTAAGCACTTTCCAATTTAGAAAAATAAGAAATTGATATTATTTTGCTTAAAGAGAAGACTAAGAGAGAGACCGATGTCTAGATAAAGAGGATTTGGTTTAAATTACACAATAAGGGAATTGGAGCAGACACTGAAGATTTTTTTGGTTGTTTGACTTAAGGGAGAACTTTCTTGCATGACCTTGAGACACTTTACTGAAGTAATTTTATCTTCAGTAGAGCTTTTGGAAGAGGTGGAGTACCTCAGATGTGAGCAGCAGATGTGGTTCCGAATGAAGACAGAGTGGTGACAGTTGCTGTGATGGAGCTATTCCCACCCCAAGTTTCTCTAATTGTGTAGTTAGGCAATAATTAATAGGTTCTCTCCCATGACAGCTGCTCTTTCCTGTCACATTCTCAGGGTCAAACTCTAATGAAGCACTGCATACACTAGGACATTTCTGATGTCACAGTCCTCTTGGACTCAGAGTGGGTGGCAAGTAAGTAGTGGTGACTTCTGGTGGGATGATGGGCACTTATGGGTAAATGTCAAACCCTTTGAGAACTGCCCCCTCGTAAAAAGAAAACCCCCAAAGAAAGAAAGACTTTAAAGACAAAACAGTTTGCACTGTACGTGATGGTGTCTTGCACTTCAACCTACAGGACCAGACACTTCTTCACCTTTCTCACCCACTGTCAGCCAACCTCTGGGACTGGTGCCGCTCTCACTCAGAGGGCTGCCAAGCTCATTAACATCTTGCCAAATGAGTGATTTATTCCCTGAGCACAGAGAGAAAAAGGATTGAGAGGGACAGGGTGAGGACTCAGTCCCTATCGGTGCTGTTAACTCTCAGCAGGTTCCACTTCAAAGCGTTTTGTAAGTGGTCATTAATGACTCCTTCTTTCCCCAGGGAGAAGAGGATTGTGCTGACAAGGGAAGTGAGGTTAAATGCTGTCATAGGACCTTCCAGCTGGGATTAAGACATCAGAGTCTCCAGAGTAATGCAAACACATTCTGAACACAAGATTCTGAGCGGGAGCTGAAAAGCAACTAGACAATCCAATCTGAAATAAGTATTTTAGTTCTTAGAGGCAGAAAGGCACCTCTTTTGGTTCCTTTAGGTATCTGCAGGGAAGTGCTTGGAAAACAAGAAGCCCAGTGTCCTTGCCCACCATTCCAGGGCTTTGTGGTGGTCAGGCTCATGTCACCCTAGGGGGATCTCTACCCTGCCTCCAGGAGCTCCTTGTACTCCAGAGAGAACTGACTGGAACAAGTACTGCCTTCAGCTCTGAGAGGCTGCACATTCTTGTCCACCAGCTGTTATGTTTGAAAAACAAACATACACCAAAACACAAGACCAGGCTGTAGTGGCAGGAATAGATCATGTGAGAACAGAGAGCTCATCCTCTTCTGGGTCAGTGAGGAGGTACAGGTGCTCTGGTTTCTTAGCCCACCTTCCTCCTGGGATGGACCCTAGAAGTTCAACTCGAATGCCCCTCTCTATGAAGTGCCCCCTCCCAAACCTTTCCATAATCATCTCTCACTGCTCCTCAATGCATAACTCCTTCCTCTCAGAAATATGAATTTCCTGGCTGTCCCCTATTGGCTGAGGGCACTTCAATGGCTGCTTCCTTTGTGGCAATTCCTCTTCCCAGAATGGGTTAGTCCTGGGTTCCTCCAGCCCATGCCCACTTATCTCTCAAGACCTAGATTGAAACTTACCTCTTCTGGGAAGTCTTCTTCCAAATCAACCCACACCCCACTGAATTTTCTTAACACTGCCATTTAGTGTAAGTGTAAGGCTAGGTTTTCAGGTTGCTTCGTTTGTGCTCTTTGGTTATACTACTGCTATTTTTTTTTCTGTTGCCTCTAGCACTTAGAATAGTATCTTTCCAATGAAATCCACAGCCACTCCCCATGCCCATTTGTCAAGTTCTCACCATTGATCCTATTGCCTTGGAGGTAGAGGTTCTCCAGGTTGGTGTTGACCGGGGGGATCTTCTGCAGCTGGTTGTAGGAGAGGTCAAGCTCAAGGAGGCTGCTGGAATTGAAAGTGTTGGAGGCCAGGCCATTGTTGGTGAGACTGTTGTGGGACAGCCGCACATACAGCAGCTTTGGTGACCCCCGAAAGTAGCTGTCGGGCATGGAGTAGACGTTGTTGTGCTCCAGGTACAGCTGCTCAAGGGCTGAGGGCAGTCCATCAGGCACCTTCCGAAGGTGGTTGTAACTCAAGTCCAGCAAGATCAATGACCGAAGGCTTCTCATAGCACTGCCCACTTCCTGGATTTCATTGTGTTGGAGGTACAAGGCTGTGAGGTTCTCCAGCCCCTCCAGAGCATTGTTGGGGACCCGTGAGATCTGGTTGTGGTCAAGATGGAGCTCTCTCAGGGATCGAGGCAGCGGGCCGGGCATCCTGGTCAGGTTGTTGTGGTCCAGGTACAGCCGCTCCAGGTGCCTCAGCTTAGAGAAGACTTTCTTGCCCACTTTATCACTAGTGATCTGGTTGCCATGGAGAGCAATCCAGAGCAGCCCCGTGGCATTGTCAAAGACGCCTTCCTGGATGGAGGAGATCTGGTTGTTCTGGAAGTAGACATACTTCATGCGGGAGGGGACGAAGGGCAAGTACTTGAGGTTGCGATTGTCACAGTACATGGCTGTGGGAAAGTTGGGTGGGCAGTCGCACTCCTGGGGACAGTCACGGGGGTCTGGTGGGGGTAGAGCGCCGTAGGCATAGGCTGGACCTTCCTCCACCCCATAAGGGTAAGGCTCATAGGGCTCATAAGGGTAAGGATCATAGGGATCATAGTAGGTGGACTGCTGGCTGCGGAGGTAGTGGAACCACCAGTGGGGGTCTTCGTCATACTGGGCCCGGGAGAAGGAGCAGAGCCCTGCCAGCAGCAGGATGGAGGTCCACTGCATTTTGTGTCTCTGCAGGAAGGGAGAGAGAACAGAACAAGCAGGTATGAGTGAAACTCTAGGGAGGCAGAATGAGTGAGCCTTAGGCTTTGAGCTGTGCAGATCTTAGCACCAAACGTCTGAGAGCAGGAGACTTATTCTCACTTCTTCCGTGCCTCCTTCCAGGGCCAGCTCTGCACACTTGGTCCAGGTGGACCTTGGCTATCTGAGGGGAGCTAGGCGCACTTTCTCCTGGTCATAAAGTCACAGAAGCAGTCTTTGAGATTAAAAGAAACTCAAATGGGGGTCATTGCATTTTGTAGAGGGGTAGACCCATTGGAGTCTCTAGCAACCTGAAGGTTCTGATGCGGCAGCTGGAGACCCCATATCAATCCCTGTGGAATGGGGGTGGGGTGCTCTTCAGGCCAGAATTCATGTCTGGGTGGGACTCCCCAGGGAAATAATATTTTCCAAGAATCCAAGGAAAAAGCCATGTCTCTGGGAAACCTCCAGAAGTGGCTTGAGCCCACAAAGGGGAAGATCTGAACTACTTCTGAAAGATTTTTTGGTCTCTGGTTTTGAGTCTTTGGGGAGGGGTGTGGTCCCTCTGCAGCCGCCGTGAGGCTTGGGCTACCTTCCAAAGTGCTAGCATCTAGAACAGTCTGCTGGGTAAGACAATTCATGGGTTAGCAGTTTGTGGCTACACATGAACTTGGCAGGCACAGGGTTTTCATATAACAGTTATAGATCCCCTCCAGACTGGGGACACTGGCACCTAGATATGGCACTTATCTTCTAGAGTGGTTGAGTGCATGGAGTCTGAGTCAGTCCACTTGGCTGTCCTCTCTGGTGTCCAGTAAAGTGTCAGCACTCTGCATGCTCCACCATGGATATTATGCAAGAGCCATGTGGGGCCAAGAGAGAAATGAATGAAGAACACCAAAAAAGGGAACAGGAATTAAAGACTCTCAAGTATGCCCAAGGGAATATGGCTTAATAATGGGATTCTGGCATCCCCTCTCCCATCTCAAGCTTCCCGTGATGACATTTGGATTACCAGGCTCCATACTGAGGCCTCCACACTGCCATCAGCCTGTTGCCTTTGAGCTTATATGCGGTGAGATGAGAACAGGTAAGCCCGAAGAGAAATGTGGGCTTGGTGTCATCTGAGAGGGCAGCTGAAGGTATAGAAGATGAGGGACCAGAGGGTAGCATATCGGTCCTAGGCACCTTACTCTGAATACCTACAGCCAGATGCCCTGTGAACAATGGGCATCTTCCAGAGGTGTGAGTGTCACCCTTGGGTGGGAAAACCTTAGAACCTTTCTTCGTCCGGAAAAGTCTCATATATCCCTCATGTTGCTGTTGGGCCTTGCTGGGGTTGGCAACTGTGGACAGGAGAAAGAAAGGAGTCTAAAAGCCAACATCAAATCCAGTGAACTATTGGGAAGTATCCTGACTATGACAATCTTGTCAACTTCTGGCTACCACCCCTCCCAGACTTCTCTGTCCCTGGAAAGTGGCTCCCTTCAGCCGGCTTCACCCCATCAGTCTCTGGGCTGCAGAGGAGAGGCGCCCCTGGCTTCTTCTCAGGCAGCCCGAGGCCTCAAACAAAGAGTCCACAGTGTTGCTGAGAAGCCGATCCAATGGCCCAGTGCATGGGCACGCCGGCTGGGCCCTGGCTCTGGACAGGAGAGAAGACTGGTGGAACGGCCCACTGCCAACAGCACATTTTTCCATGCACAGCCCTGGCCTGCTGCAGGACCAAGGTGGCTGTCTGGAGGCTGGCACAGTGAGCCTCTGTCTCCATTTCTCCTTCCAGACCGGGCATTTTGGCAGGCAAAAGCCACCTTCCTCTTCAAGATTCAGCTTTCCACCCTGCGTACTCTGACCTCTCCTTAGGAGCCCTGACTGCTGACTGGGTTTGGTGGGGACCTTATGCTTCTCCTTTCTCCACCCCCATCTCTTAGCAATGTTGCTCCAGGGCCATATACTCTTAAATTCCCCCCTAATGCTAGAGACCCTCCTGTGCTCAGAGTTCTGTGAGGTGGAAAGTTTCTAGGACTGGCACACTGTGAGTTGGGAGGCTTACTCAGGAGTTACGATTATCCTTTCATTTAGCCACTCTAGAGAACCATCTTTCCCTCCTATCAGAATTGAGGTCACACCAGAACCATCCCCACCCTAGACTGGACTTCCACTTCACAACTCCCTGGACATGGTCAACTCTTAATGCTTCTTATTCTCTCCCTTTCACCCTAGCAACACACACACACATACACACACTCAGAAACAATACACAAAACTCCCCCCTCCCCATAGCAGCATCAGGTTCCACGACCCCTCTATAAGAGAGAATGCAGGGACACAGGGCTAGGATGGTGGCATTTGTGAATAGTATACTGTAGGGCAGAGCTAGCTCCCTAGTACCTGGTCCTTTGCTCTTTCATGCCTGAGAACTGGAGGTTCCCCCAACAACCAGAAAGGAGCTGCTGGACAAAGGTAACATGTTGGAACCTCTTCTTACTGCTCCCCCTTTGCCCTCTCTAGCATCCTGGGGTCATGGCCCAGAGACAGTGAAGAATGACTCTTCCTTGCTGTCCTCTCCCTATTTCCCGGCCCCTTTCCTTCATCTTCTTCATGGAACCACAAGGCACAAAAACTGAAGTGAAATTATTACACTTACCTGCTGTTGAACTTTTCAGAGAGTGACCACGTCCCTCTGTCTGGCCTCCTTGGGTTGGAGAAAGTGCGTGTGAGAGAGCAGGAGTGAGAGTGTCTACTGAGAGTGTCCGAGTCTGTGCCAGGCCAGGGGCCCGCCCCCAAATTCCTAATCAAATATTGTGAAGAGAGGGGCCGAAGAGCCCGGATCCGGGCTTTTTCGGCTCTGCTGCAGGGGCGGAGCTCACACTCAACCGCGCAAAATCCTTCTGTCTGCCCCAGCCTGTAAAAACCACCTTCCACTCACTATCTTCCCTGAAGCCTTGGCAGCTCTGGGTCTCCTTCTGCGGAATGAGTTAGTGGCGCCCTCGAAGTTATTTGTGCAGGTTTACAAAGTGCCTGGATTTCTCGTTAAACCCACAAGGGCAGATGCCAGGATAGCGAGGGCCAGGATTTAGGAAGAGGCATCTTAATTAACTCTTTCAACGACCTGTGTCCCCGCCCCTTCCCCCCTCCACCGTATATTCACCCTTCTTGGTTCAAGCGCCCCCTACAGGCAAATGATTAAGCTAGTGGGTAAGAGAGCAGGACCCAGGACAGCTGGCCCTGGCTCCATTTCTCTTTCTGACCAGTGTAGACTTACCTAAGCCACAGGCTTTCTTTACCCTACCGTTGGAGCAATGGAAAGGAAGGAACTAGATCTAACATTTGTTGATTACTTGCTGTGCACCAGCATCATACACTTTCATTTAATCCTTACAACAGTCAGGATTCTTAACACCTTGCGGGGTAGAAACAGAACTATATGAGGCGCTGTATGTGTGGTGCCTGGCCTAGGACACCGCTGATGCTGACTATGTGGGAGAGGTGATCTCTGCGGAACCTCTTTTAAAGGCATGGACACCCTAAACCAGGGGAAGATGAGGTTAGAGAAGCAAACAGGAGCTAGATCAGGAAGGGATTTTTAGGCCATGGAATGAATTTAGTTTTTATTCTAAATGTGTAAAAGACAACATGTTTTAAGCAGCAGAAGCAACAGAATCTGATTCACATTTCTAAAGGCACGTGGGAGAGACTGCTCTGTGGGGGGAGCGAAGCCAAGGTGGAAGTAGGCCCATTGAGAGGAAATGGCAGATTGGCCTAGTACAGTAGAAGAGGGCTAATGTATTTTTAGACAGGGAACTGACAAGTCTTGAAGATGGACCAGGTATGGGGAGTTAGGGAAATCAAGGATGAACCCTAGATTTTCAGTTTGAGCAACCAGGCGGGTGGTAGCTTCATTTCCTGACATTGGAAAGATGGGGAGAGACACAGTTGGGTAGAAGTACAAAGTATACTTTGGATGTGATAAGTTAGAGAAGCCTGTTAGGCATTCCAGTGGAGATGCACACTGACAGGTATATGAGTCTGAATTTGGAGTTCAGGGGCTGGAAGAAAACATTTGGGAACCTCAGAATTAGATCACATAGAATCACAGTAGCTTAGATAGATGCATGTGTCCTAAATGCTCTCTCTTCAATTAATCCAAGAAACACCCCTTATTTTTTTAATTGTGGTAAATTACACATAACAAAATTTACCATCTTAACCATTTTTATGTGTACAGTTCAGAAGTGGTAAGTATATTAACATTGTCATGCAACAAATCTCCAGAACTTGTCATCTTTCACAACTGAAACTCTATATTCATTATTATTATTATTATTATTAATTTTCGGCAAGGCAACTCTTTGTTGACCTCACAGATTGCAAGGACCTTGTCAGCTTATAATCTCTTATTTTTTTTATTTTTTACACCTTCAGCACCTGGTCTTCCTAGGTGGTCTCCCATCCAAGTTAGTACTAACGGGGCCCGACCCTGCTTAGTTTCTGAGATCAGATGGGATCGGGCTTGTTCAGGGTAGCATGGCCGTAGACAACTCTATATTCATTAAACAAAAATTCCCCATTTCACACACACCATTTCACCCCCAGCTCCTTGAAACCCCTATTCTACTTTCTGTTTCTAGGAATTTGACTACTCTAGATAACTCATATAGGTGGAAGTATACAATATTTGTCTTTTTGTGTCTGGCTTATTTCACTTAGCATAATCCTCTCAAGTTTCATCCTTGTGGTAGCATGTGTCAGAATTTTCTTACTACACTATCCTATTGTATAAATATACTACATTTAGTTTATTACTTCATCCATTGATGGACATTTGGATTGCTTCTACCTCTTCACTATTGTGAATAATGCTGCTATAAACATCAGTGTACAAATATCTCTTTGAGACTCTGCTTTTAATATTTTGGATATATGCTCAGAAGCAGAATTGCTGAATCATATGGCAATTCTATTTTTCATTTTTTTAAACCATCATACAGTTTTCCATAGCAGATGCACCATTTTATATTTCTACTAACAATGCACAAGGATTCAAATTTGAAACACTCCTTATTAAAAAACAAATAACAACAACAAAAAACCCAAGCAAGCTTCAGATTTGAATTTGAAGAATTTAGAAGTGGCAGGAAGGTAGCATTTTTGGTTGCTCCAACAGGTTTGAGCTGTATAGGCTGTTAGAAGTCTTTGTCAGGGACCCACTTTTCTCAGGACTTATGAAGAGTTTTGTTTTGTTTTGTTTTTAAGTGTATAGAGGTAACATTGGTTAAAACGATTATATAATTTTCAGGTGTAAATTATAACTTGACATCTGTATATTCTATTGTGTATTTACCACTCAAAGTCCAGTTTCTTTCAGCTATCAGATATTTGATCCCCTTTACCCACTTCACCCTCTCCCTAACCTCCTATATTTGACCCCCTTTACCCCATCTACCTCCCCCCTCCTCCCCTACACTCTACCCTCTGGTAACCACTAGTCCATTGTCCATGTCCATGAGTCTCTGTTTGTTTGTCCTGTTCCTTTGTTGCTTTTAGATTTATATCCCACATATAAGTGATATCTGGTGATTTTCAACTTTTTCTGTCTGGCTTATTTCACTTAGCACGATTATCTCTCAGCCCATCCATGTTGTCACAAATAGCAGTATTTCATCTCTTCTTATGGCTGAGTAATATTTCATTGTATATATGTGCCACAGCTTCTTTAGCCAATCATCTATCATAGGACACTTTGGTTGCTTCCGTGTCCTGGCCACTGTGAATAATGCTGCTATGAACATCGATGTGCAAATATCTTTTTGGATATGGGTTTTCAAATATAAAGAGTTTTTAAAGAGATTAAATGTAATGAATGGGCCTTTGCTGACCACTTACTATAAATCAGGTGGTTTATTAATGTTATCTCATTTATTGATCACAGTGGGCATTTTGCTTTGGAAATAAGGACTCATAGATGTAAAGTGAATAGCTAGAAAGTGGTAAAACAAGGATTTAAACTTTGATCTGCATGATTTTAAAGCCTCTGTACTCTTCCACAACAATAGGCCAGAAGACTGATGGAGAAGAGCGGATGATGACTGTCCTACTGTCAGGGCTGGACTAATTAATGTGGAGCCAGTCTGCTTGAATCTGGGGACAGGGCAGTGTAAAGATGAGAGGGGGAGAGGTACAGGGCTTCTTTTCCTGACCCTACACATATTTCATTTCAATTTAATCAATATGAGTATCTTCCCTAGCATTGTCCTAAGAGTTGGAGAGATAAAGAAAGCTTTAATATAATCCCTGCTCAAAATAAAGCAGATGTATATGCAGCAGACTCTGATCTCTTGAGTGAAGCAGAGTGACCTTAACATGAAGATCGTTGTAAGTGAGGCACAGACAGTTTTCACATCGTTTTTGAGTCCAGAAAGCAGTCACTTGTCAATGGAAAGCACTGGTTCTGGCAACTGGGGCTACATAGCCTGGCAAATCTACCCATTTGGTACAGGTGTTTATTTTTTAAATTCCCAGCATGCTGAATAATACTGCATTCACTAACAATGAAAGTCAGTAGAGTCTAGGACCAAACATTGACTGAGATCCTTTCCAACTAAGCTGCACCAAAAAAGACACTATCTTCATGTGATTTGTTGATCATTTCTAAAGCAGTGAGATTTGTGCCAGGTCTTTAGTCATCTGTCCTGTCTCAAGGTAGGGTAAGAAAGGAAAGAGAGGATGATGGAGATCAGGTCAGGAGGTAGACTTCCAGGAGCCATCCACTGTTTAAAAGTTCTTCCATTTTGACTACTGCTGCTCTCTTTGCCTGGTTCCAGGATCTAGGCCCTATTGAAGCTTAGCTTCAATATTAGAAACCAAATAAGGGATACTGATGTCTCCCAGGGTGCCTAAGGAGTCTACATATGAAGGAGGTTCATTTGGGACACTGATGCTTTCTGAGAGAGCCAGTTAGGTATCTATCAAGTCATTAGACTGAAAGCAAACCAAAGAGAGAGGCTATGTTACCCATCTCTAGAGCCTCTATTCTCAGCTGGGCCTACAGTGCCTGGTGCTTAGTAGGTAATCAGTAAAGAGTTATGAAATAAATTGAATTTTTTGGCTCTCTACAGAGGCTGCTTGTCTTCAGTACCTAGTGCCGGTGGAACCACTACCAACCAGGCCAGGAAAACCCTCCGGCCTTTAGGCCAATTAGACTTTCCAGGGGTTCAGGCCACTGCTACTTGCTCCCCACCCAACCAAGTACTAGCTGAAGCTGATTACCTCTGACGGTGGACCTATCCTGCCTAGAAGAGACCAAGTGCCTTCTGATTTAAATTCTCACCAACAAAGACATGGTAATGTTCCTGTTTCACCAACTCCTTACTTATCCAACAGCCCCTATTTTTATATCATAGCCTCTTATACCAAACAACCAGGGGATGGAGAATAAGACAGAAAATTTACCTAGATTTCTTGATTGAATATAAAGAAGTCAGTAGAAAGATGATTGTGGTGATATGATTTAGGTCCCGCTGCTGACCTATCCTGAAAACTCTTGACACAAGAGAGGGATTTTTTAATAGTCCGATGTTTTAATGGAAAGTCTTGGCTATACTGGAACCCAACAATGGTGTTCCAAAGTTTCCAACAGAGTTGTTTTTTTTATTCCCTTGGCATGGAGGGGTCATTTGAAGTCCTCACCAGGGGTAGTTTCCTCTATCAAGAAAGATGAGACGAAGATGTTGGAGCTGGGGTGAAGACTTGTTTTCTTTCAAATGCAATAGGAAGGAGACCTCAAATTCCAAGTTCTGGGAGATACATTAAGAGCTTCAGAATTTCTTTCAAATAAGAAGACAGAGAAGAACTTTTCTCTTTTAATGGATAGCATCTCTTATTTTTACTGTGTATTTACTGCATGCTTGGTATTATTAACATGATGATGCCATAATAGATTCTAGAAGATCACCTTCTAGAAAGTGTGAGTGTATTTGAGTTGAGAAATAAATGTTGGTTCAGGGAAAAATGCCAGAGGGTTTGGCCATTCAGGGACTCAGTATAGGACATCCACTTTTGTTCTGCAAATGAGCTAAGAACTAGGGTTTCTCTCAAACTGTGCTAGGGGCTGTTGGAGAGAAACCACGTAAGACAGACCAGTTCCTAGGATTCTGGCACCTGCCACAAAGGTTACCTGGCTGTAGGTAAGGCTAGGTCTAGATATTAGCTCTAAAATATCAGCTACCATTTCAGAGATTATCTCCACAACCTATGAGATAGGTATTTTCATATCTTATTTTTACAGATGCAGAAATCAAAGTTCAGAAAAGCTATTTGTTCAAGATTACATAGTAATTAAGTGGCAGAGCTGAGATTTTAAAGTTAAGTCTGTCTGCTTCTAGAATCTGAGTTCCTAACCACTATGCTATATAGAATCTCCAGGGTAAAGGAAAAAGCATGGGTTTGGGACATGGATGTATGTTGAAATTCCAGTTCTATCACTGTTGTCTACATAACTTTGGGCTAATTGCTTTAGCATTAGTGAGACCCAGCATTTTATTTGTAAAATGGGACAAGAACCCTGACCCTACGAGATATTAGAAGGACTAAAAGATAAAGAATAGAAGCTTCTAGTAAGGAGCCTAATATGTGGTGGCTCTTCAACATGTGGCAGCCACCTTTGGTTATTTAGGAGCATATAAGCTCCCTGAGGTGAGAGGCAGTGCCACTGTGTCTCCATCGGTCAGCACAATGCTGGCTGACTGCTTGGCATATATTAGGCTATTTCTAAACTTTACTTGAATAAATGAAAAGTGAAGAAGCTGCTATTACTAAAGAAGCTGCTATTACAAAGCACATTTACTTTGGTAACTTAAACCAATCAGAGATAAGCTAGTCAAAGGTAGAGATGGGACTTCATTGGCTGGAATTATAAAAAAAAAAAAAATAACCCAAAGAAGGAGAGGAGAGGTGACTGCAAAGTCAGTGTTACAGACTTAGAAAATATCTTTGGGGAATAGATAAAGAAATATATTACTTATCCAGGAGGTCATGGAAAAGGTGAGAATCTAAGAGCAGCTCAGAAGAGGAGGTGCCCTACTCCTTGTCAGACAGGAGTTTAAGAATCAGACTCGGGGTGGGAAGAGGGTAGAACAAGAATACCACCCAACCAGTAGTACTGTTCTGAATCTCCCTGGCTTGAGGACAGAGCTTAGCTCCTATCTGGGGATGACCACGGGTGATTCCTCAAAGTAAGAACTAATGATATCCAACGTGCCATCTAAAGGTCTAACCACTTGGATCTAGTTCAGTTAGAGTACAGGGAAGACCAAGGACAATGATCCCAGTAACGTGTGAGACGCCTTGAACTCAAGTTTATTCTGTTGTCTGCTCATCTTTGTATGGTCCCTGGAGTAAAGCAATAGTTTAACAGTTAAAAAATAAATAAGAAAAGACTTTGAAATATGTAGGTGGTTAGAAAAGGCAATGCATTGTCATTGGTGACCTGGAAAGAGCCTGGAATGGGCTTTGAATCCCAGAAATCTAGAGCATGTTCCTTGAGTTCCTTGGTCCTTCTGTGTTTCTTATGTGTAGAATGGGATGATTAACACTCAGCTCACTGGATAGCTTTAAAACAATTGTATCAAGCACAGCACCTGGCACATGGGACACACTTACAAGGTGTCACTTCCTTGTCTCATCTTGGGTGTTCATCCAGGAACTAATTGGTGGGGTAGAAAAGATAATCTCTGGGAAGATTGGTGAAATGATTCTAGTAGCAATGTGGTTGGCATCAGTTTGGAAAGAAAACAGACTAAATACCTGACACTCGTAGGAAAAAAAACAGAGCTTGGAAGTTAGCAGGCTGAAAGGATGTAGAACTCTGACAATATAGTCCTCTGTGGTTCTCAACCTTGGATGCACATGAGAGCCACTGGGGCAGCTTTGGGAAACACCTGGGGCCAGGCTCCACTCCAAATAAATAAAATCGAATCTCTGCCGATGGGGCCTGGAATCTTTTTATTGATTCATTGGTGATTTTCATGTGTAAGACAGGTTTGAGAGTATTATCTGAAAGCAGGGGGATGGACATAATGATCTTTAAAATAGAGGTTATCATTTAAACCTCTAGCTCCAAAAGGAAAAGCTTTACAAACTTTTCTCTATGAAGTACCCAGGAGAGAAGAATGAAAGCATACCCTCTAGCTATCAAGGGGCAGAATCCAAAGCAGCCCACTCAAGTTGAAATCTCACATTTGATTTTTAAAAAAATCATGTGAATTTTACATTTTGTTCCATAAAACATTTATACTTATTTCAACAGAAATCCTGCCTTCTTTCCCCCACCCCCCCAAAGAAAAAAAAGTTCCTTGTTTAACACTGATGTTCCATATACACCACATTTCTCTGGGGTTTTGTGAACCCCTGCAGTCTCAAGTTGAACAGCACAGTTCTAGGACATTCACCTTGTCTGGCAAGACCCTTGGTCCATGGAGGGACAGGACCAAGGAGCTACCGCTGTGCATCTTGGGATGCACCATCACTGTGGGGACAGCCAGGACAGGAACCCACAGACCAGCCCCCTGTGTCTGCTGCTGTCGCATTGGGGAGGGAGGGCTCTCTTGCTTCTTCCACAACTTTCCCGCTGGGGAGACTGCTGGATGGCTCCCAGTCAGGCTGCTTGGTAAACTTTGTGAAGAAACAATTTCCTTTTCCAATCACCATGAGGCTGTATTTCTAAGGAAATTTGCAAGGATAGAAATCGTTTTAATCTTCAATCAAGATACAGAAAGATTAATTCCCTACCCTTACCTCCCACTTCTTAGACCCCCAACCGCTTTAAGAGACACACCTTGTGGGAGAATTTGCTTCCTCCCCCACCTCCCTGCCAGCAGCCAGCCTCCTAAGAAATTCTCAAACTTCTCCCCTAAGGTGTTTCTGTCTGGCTACATTCAGACCTGCCCCTCTCTCTTAATCCATTGCCTGCTCATCCTCCAGCTCTTCATTTCACCAACTTCAACAAAACAGCATCTTCCAGGAACAAATGTGTTCTGGTTCCAGGGGATAGCTGGGGTGTGGGGTGCAGGGTTAGAATGGGGAGGGGCTTCTTTCTGGAGGACTGGAAGAAGGGAATTAACATTTTTTAATTAACATTTTTAGCTCTAGGCTAGGTCCTCCACATATACAATTTTATCTAATCTTCATAAAACCTAAAACACTCCTACGATTATCTCCATTTAACACATCAGATAAACTGAGGCTTAAAGAGATGAACTAAGATTTAAACACAAGCCCAGTATCTGGCATACAGTATGAATGAATGAATGAGTGAGTGAGTGAACTAATGAATGAATGAAGTAAAGTGGGAACCAAAGACAGGATTCTTTTGACTTCACCACCTGCCTGAGGGTCACCTGGAGCCATTGCTGTCAGTGATGCCCCTCATGGGAACAGACTGAAGGAGTTTTCCCAGCCAATGGCAAATGAGGGCAGCTCCAAAGGTGCTCGGCATTTGCCCTGAGACCTATATCACAACCCATCCTTGTCCAAAGAAATCTTCTATCCTCACCTAGGAATATTAGTTGGAAAAAAGCCCTCCCAGAAAGTCCCAGCTGCAGAAGATCTGCCCCTCGGTCTCCACCCTGGAGTCTGGGATTGTGGGACGTATCCTGACCTGGGGCCCAGGCCTGCCTTCCCCTGGGTGCCCTTCCTCAGAACCAGGCTTCCCTGGGAACCAAGCCTGAAGAGGACAGAGGTGAAGGTGTTCTTTTATTCTTTCTCTCTTTTTCTGTATTCTTGCCTAGTTTTTGTTGACTTTGGCCTTGGTTTATGCTGGCATTGCTGAACGAACAACTTCCTCAGCTCTGCACACATGTCTTGGGCATTGTGGGTATTCGGTAAAGATGTGATCAATTGCAACGAATTGACAACTGCCACACATACCACCTTCATCTTGCCTCAGCAGGAGGGAAGAGAGCCCCAGACATGATGAGAAAGGGAGGAGGGGAAGAGCCATTATGGGAGTGGGGAGCAGGAGAAGGCCCCTGAGTTAGAAAGCCTTGGTCTTTAGTTGGCTACTGTAGGTTTATTGGAGGAGAGGAGTTGGCATCACCAATTCATGAAATTTGACATGAACAAGTGTCATTACCTGAAAGGGAATGAAGAATTTCAAGGTCAGCAGCTAGGAGATGTTCTGGCCTAGTCTTGCTGCTATTCTTAGAGATCTGAGTCTGCAGCCTGGGACTGAGGCCCCTTGGAGGCTGAGCCGTGTAGGGATGTCATTGGGAAAAGTGTCTGGAGTTCAGACACAAAGCCGATGCTCTAATTCGTGTCCTCTCCTCTGCAGTGCGAGGCCGTCTTCTAATTTAACATAGCAGGAGAATGGGAAGAGAACACCAGTTGGTTGTGGGTAAAGGAAAGTCAGATTTTGTTGTGGTTTCTTTTTTCTTTTATAAGCGGGATGCCTCTCCAGCTACAGAATACCCTCTTCTGACAACTTTCTCCTCCCTTCTGCGGTATACACCCCCTTTTGTAGAGTATGGACACTTGCTTCTTATAGGTGTGTGTGTGTGTGTGTGTGTGTGTGTGTGTGCGTGTGCACGCATGCGCGCACGCACATAGACACCCATACACACTGAGGAAGGTGATGGGCACGAGCAGTTTGCCCGCCTTATGATGGATGGCCCCCTCTCCCTTGCTACAAAACCTCATTCAAACTGTTGTCTGTGCCCCAATGAAGGACCAACCACATGGCAGCCATCAAGTTAGGCACAGTCCTCCGGGCTGCCAGCAGCTTCTCCTGAAGTCCCAGTACTTCCCAGGTCTGGGGGAAATGTGAGGAGCCATTACCTAAGCCTTCAGCATCCAGGAGTTAAGTGGTCTTGGACACCAGGTAGTAGGAACCTTCAGTGCTGCTGGCACGGCCTCTGGCAGGGCCAAACCACCCAGGGCAGAGGAGCCCAGCAGCATGAACTCACTTTTTCAAGTTTTGCCATTCAGAGAAGTCACCTGGCTCCACTCATCTGGGGTCATTAGGTATATGGTCTCAGGAGCAGCAAGGCAGCTCATCCAGAAGCTAGAGACCAGGGTACTACTGCTAGAACCCTGCTGTGTTCTGGGGGTTAGAGTGAGGGTTGGATGGAGGAGAGCTGGTGGCCCCTCCTGCTTGGCAGACTAAGAAAGAACCCTTCTCCTGGTGAGCCCATGGTACCCAAAACTGTTCTTTCCCTACCACACACACACTGCGCTGTCCACCCAGCCTACTGGGATCTTCATGCAAAGTAATGAACTCAGGCCAAGTGATGGAGGAGGCCTGAATTCTAGCCACAGTGCCCAGAGCAGTAACGATTCCACCTCCCGGCCTTCCCCGTGGTGTACATGCAGCCCCATAGGCTCCACTCCCTTCCTGGCTCCTGCCTGTCCAGGGGCCCTCCCCAAGGAGAGTAATACCCTTTAAGTGCTTGAAGATTAGAGTAGAAGGAGGAGCCAGGGAAATAAGGTGCCTCATTCATTAGCTAAAGGCAAACGCTGCCTGTGGTTGTGTTATGGCTGCTGCCCCGCGCCCTCCCATTTGGCTGGCCTGCTGCAGGCTCTGATCTCCAAAGCCCATTTCGCCTTTCTGTGATCCCTGATGGGCACTGCTATGCATGAAGGGGCTCAATTCTAATAGGAATGCATAGTATTTACTGATTACTCCCTACTACGGGAGATGGATACCACTTAGGACACATCAGCATATGCATGGAGAACATATACAACAATACTGACCAGGGAGGCTGAATCCAACCATATGTGTGAAGCATGGCTGCAATATGATGTAGAGGAAAGTTAAGGCAAGCGCCCTTAACTTTTCTCATTTTAGAGGAATAAGCTAGCCAGTTGTCATCTATGGCCATGCTATACTGAACAAGCCCAATCTCATCTGATCTCGGAAGCTAAGCAGGATTGGGTCTGGTTAGTACTTGGATGTGAGACCACCTTGGAATACCAGGTGTTAAAAAAAAAAAAAAAGCTAGCCAGTTGTCATGTACACCAGTAATTTTACACATTAAAAACTTCCGTGTGTGTGTAGTATTGTGCACGCTGCCAGCGTGTGTGTGTGTGTGTGTGTGTAGAGAGAGAGATAGGAAATTCACATAATATACAGTTAGCCATTTAAAGTGTACAATTCGGTGTCATTTAATACATTCACAATGTTGTGCAGCCACCACCATTTCCTGGTTTCAAAAGATCTTTGTCACCCTTGAAGCATGCTCCTAACCAATTAATCATTCTTCATTCTCCCCTCCCCCTAATCCCTGGCAACCACTAATCTACTTTCTATCTCTACAGATTTGCCTAGTTTAAATATTTTATATTAAAGAAATCATTCAATATGTGATTTTGTGTCTGACTTCTTTCACTTAGCATATCATCTTCCATGTTCATCCAAATTGTAGCCTATAAAAGGACTTCATTGCTTTTTATGACTAAATAATATTCCATCAGATGTATATACCATAATTTGTTTAACCATCCATCCATTGATGGACTTTGAGTTGTTTCTACCTTTGACTATTGAGTAGTGTTGCTATGAACATTCATGAACAAGTATTTATTTGAGTACCTGTTTTCAATTATTTTGGGTATACACCTAAGGGTGGAATAGCTGGGTAATATGGTAATTCTATATTTAATTGATAATACTATGTTTAACTTTTTGAGGAAGTACATTTTTTATTTAATCCTCACAGAACCCCTGTGAGGATCAGATATTAGATAGAATGCATATTAAGCATCTAGCTCATTACCTAGCACATAATATGTGCTCAACAAATTAAGAAATGTTATTATTATCAGATGTAGAAACAGGCTCAGAGAGTGGCAGTGACTTGCTCAAGCACACTGTGAATAGTAGAATTGGAACTAAATAGAGGGCTTCTAATTTCTAATCCATAAAGCCTGTTTTCTGGGGACAGATTTCAGGAACTCAGGCCACAGCTTTTCCCCAGAAAACAGCTCCAATAGTATGAATTTCCCCGCTTGAGCTCAAGGACTTGCCCTCCTCTGGCCCAAGGAGAAGAGACAGGGCAACTGAGGAGGGAGCCCTTCCACTCTGCTCTCCCAGCCCTCTGCACTGTCCTGCCTTCTCCCATGGCCTTGGCCACACAGCAGCAGCCCTGACAGCAGGTAGAGTGATGTTGATTGTAACTGACAGCTGGCTGAGCTGTCACTTCCCCTTACCTTCTGTTACCCTCTAGAGTCCCTGGTTTTCCTGCCTTGCAGCTCATCTGCAGAAGTAGCTGCACTGAACCTCCTCTTGGAGCAGCTCAGGGGTGTGTGTGACCTGGAGGTGGCCCATTATAGAAAGATCTATCTGCTTGTCTCTTCTCATTTGGGAGCCCAATTGAGCATCTCACGTTTTCATCAGTGTTAACTCACCATCACCCCACAGGGACTTGACTCCATACCCTTGCTTCAGAGGGCTGGATCCTTAGCCCTGAGGAGGTAAGTGACTTTCCAGAAGTCAGGCAGGAATTGACAGCTCAAATTCCTGGCTGGAGCTTTCTGACTAGCCCTTATTTTCTTATTCTCCCCTGTTCCCACCCTACCTTTAATACCCAGAGCATCAACACAGACTCCTGGAGAAGAGAAGGGTCAAAAACAGGTTGGAAGGATCCTAGAAGCCATGTGTTTTACCCCTATCTGCGGCATGACTTAGGCCAGTTTAGTAGAGGCATCTCTGATGGGAGGAGGGAGAAGTGTCAGGCTGTCCTCAGAACCTTGGTGATTATGGCTTTGTTTCTTTATTAACCTACCCATAATCTCAGCCCTTGGGCCTATCCTTCTTCCCTCCTCTGCTCCTTTTCTTCTTATTGAAAGTCTGTGGTTTTTCTGATTCAGAAAAGTGGCAGCCACTCCCAGCTTTTATTGGCTCAGAAAATGTCAAGACCAGTTAGGAGGGTTTTGTTGTTGTTGTTGTTGTTGTTTCTCTAAAGAGAAAGGTGAAGAGGAGCCCATAGAGACTTTAGGGAACTCCTTTAGACTAACTGCTTTAGTCTAGAGGACGAACTAGTACACAGGTTTCTGTCTTTTTACTGAAGCCTCCATTGACGCAAAGGTCAGAATGGAATGTGTGGTCTAGTGAAAAGAGCACTGGCTTGGAACAGGACAGTGTCACATTGGGGAGGAGGAATGAGAGAGTAATTGGCAGAGGGATGGCTGGGAGGTGGGCGTTCCTCTAGTCCTTCACCTAGAGAGTGGTTATGTGGATATTGCCATACATTGTGTTTCGTGCGCGTGTTATTATATTTCATCATCATCATCATCATCATCATCATCATCATCATCATCATAAAGTACAAAGAGAAAGAACCCTGGCTTGAGTCAGAATATTTAGGTTCAATCTTGGCTCTTCCACTATTTGTCATAATATCATAGGATAATCAATTTAAACTCTCAGTTTCCACATCTATTAAATGGGGTGAGCAAAACTTTAAACTCTCAGGGTGGCTGTGAGGATTGAATGAAAACTTGGATATTTTTGATGCCTTGTAAACTATAAAGCATGATTCATGTGTAAAGTATTATCTTAGAGTGAACCAGAGAGCAGAGGCTGCTGATGGGAACCAGACCAGACAAGGAGAGGTCAGCAGCCATGCCCTGGGTTTTGGGGGAGGATGGGGGTATGAGTTTCTTAAGGCTGCTGGAACAAATTACCACAAACTAGGTGGCTTAAAACAACAGAAATTTATACTCTCACAGGTTCTAGAAGCTAAAAGTCTGAAATCAAGATATTGGCAGGGCCATACTTCCTCTGAAGTCTCCAGGGGAGAATACTTTTTTGCTTCTTCCCACCTTCTGGTGGCTCCCAGCAATCCTTGGCGTTCTTTGGTTTATAGCTGCATCACTCCCATCTTTGCCTCCGAGTTTACATGGCTTTCTATTTTGTGTGTCTCTGTTTCTAAATCTCCCTCTCCCTTTTTATAAAGACATGAGTCATTGGATTTATAAACCACTCTAGTCTACTATGATTTCATTTTAACTTGATTATATCTGCAAAAATAGGACTTCAACATATCCTTTTGGGGGACACAATTCAACTAACTACAGTGGAATGCTGGGTGGAGAGAAAAAGATACTGGGCTTGAGTCCCACTTCTACCATTTTGTGGTCCTGGGTACTGGCTTCTCCAGCCTAAAGGAGAAAGTAAGTAGGAAATTAGACTTTATAAAATCCCTACATTGTAAGAGGACATTGTGAGGTTGAAGGTGTCATCTCCTTTTTGCAGATAAGGAAATGGAGGCTGGGCAAGAGCATGAAGGTGACCTAATCCCACTGCTGGTAAAAATGGCTTCCTAGAATTTGAGTGGTGATGGAGTGCATGTCGACCCTTCTGGGTTTCAAGTTCAGTACCGTCAAAGCCTTATGATTTCATAAAATACCAGAGGGTTGATTCCTGGTCCCAAGTGAATCAAAGGATAGGAGATTAAGAAAATAAACTGTAGTTGAAACTAGAAACCAGGACTTACACTGCCTTGTGGAGATGATTAAGAGTGCTAGGTCCCTGAGACAGGATATACAGCTATGTAATTTCCTCTGTGCAGTGGCCAGTTCAGCACAGAGCCTTGCTTTGGTCATATGATGTGGGTCATGAAGGACAGGACAGATTCCAATCTCTGCTCTCTCTGCATCTATATAGGGCCATAGCTCTAGCCCCAAAGTGTCCTGACCAGGCTATGATGTAAGTTTTTGCTTGGTTTTAATGTTGCTGTTAGATTGTCTGGGGGCGGTAGGCCTGTCCATGTGTCTTTCTCAGACTGAGAGACCCCCAGAGACACACACCCTCTGGTGAGTGTTCAGCACAGCCCACCATTCAAGCACCTTCTAAATGTAAATACTGTGCTAGGGATGCAGACAAGGGACTGGTTTTCCCACTCCAAGGAATTGGCCCTATCTCTAGGAGACATTCCCTCTTCCGAATCTGCTGGCCATCTCTTTCACAGGGCTCCAGCTCCCCAGCAGGTGGGGATTGATATTCTTATGCTTGACCACTTCCTGGGTTCACAGCCACAGCTGCCAACAGTTCTGATCACAGCTCCAGGTGCAGAGGAAAGGAAAAAAGCGATGGTGTTTGCTCATCTAACAACTTTGAATAGAACCTTTCAGAAGTGTCTTTGGCTGGCTGTCTGGCTGTCTAGCAGCCAGCAGAAACTGCTGCCAGGTATAGCAATAGCCTTGAGAAGCTGTCCATTCCAGCCTCTGCCTTTCAACAGACTTGTCCCCTAGAGAAGAGTAAAGATGTCCCAGTGTTTGCTCCCTATCACTTGGGCTGCACTGGATGTGCCCAAAAGAGCCACAGCAGGAATCAATATATTGGAACGACCCTTGGATCAATGGCTCCCAAACTTGAATCTATCTCATGATCACCTGGAGTACTGGTTCACAAACTTTTGTGTGCCTCAGAATCACCTGGAGGGTCGTTAAAACAGATTGCTGGGCCCCATCTACAGAATATCTAATTCAATTAGTCTGGAGTAGAGAAAGAGAATTTGTATTAATAAGAAGTTCCCAGGAGTCCAGTCCAAGATAGTGATGCAGGAAGATGCTGAACTCACCTTCTCCCATGAACACACTGAATCTACACATACAGACACAGTAATTCTCCCTGAAGAAGAACTGAGGGCTGACTGAACAGCTTCTGTGCAACAAAGGAGAGACTACACAGAAATGGGTAGGAGAGATGGAGATATGGGACTACAGTAACCCACCCTCAATGCGCCTGCAGTAGGGAGCGATCACTGAAGGGCCCACAAGCAGGCTTGCCTGCCCTGTAGCACAGTGAAAAAGACAGTGGTTTAAAAGTCACTTAGACCATATATGAAGGAAATCCACTTACTAACCTAACCCTAGAGTATCTGCCAAATGGGAGGAAAACTACGGGAAGTCTCTCTGGTGTCAGAAGCGCCAGAGAATCCATTTTTTGTCCTCCCCTTCCACCTTGATCTCATGAGCAGGAGCACAATCCAGGCACTCTAGCCAGCTAGCCAACACTGTCCCAGTGTGCCCCAGGTAAACATCAGTTCTGTAGCTTGCCCCCAGGATTCACTATGGCCCAGACACTCTCCAGCTACAGCTCTGGGCTCCAGTGTAGCTTGCCCCTGCAACTCCTCTTGGCCTGAGGCCCCTCCAACTATAGCCAACCAGCCTGCCAAGATGGACCCAACAAGACGATCTCTCAGGACTCCCATTGGCCCACATTTGCTCCACGTTCAAGTGGCCTGTCAAGGTGACCTCAGTGCAGCTTACCCTGGATCTCCCTGTGGCCCACATCCACTCCAGCTCCATCTAACCTGCCAAAGACACCCAGGGGAAGCTCTTACACAAGGCCACTCCTTCAAGTCTGGGAGAGGTTGCTGTTTTGCCTAATTCATAGAAACAAATACAAAAAGGCAGCCAAAACGGAGAGAAAAAAGAATGTGTTTCAAATTAAAGAACTGGACAAAATTCCAGAAAAAGAACTAAATGAAATGAAAATAAGAAATCTATCAGATAAAGAGTTCAAAACGACTATAAACATGCTCACCAAACATTGGAGAAGAATAGATAAACTCAGTGAGAACTTTAAAAAAGAGATATAAAATTAAAAAAAAAAAATCAGAACTGAAATATACAACCACTGAAATGAAGAAAACAGACTAGAGGAAATCAACAGCAAAATAGATGACGCAAAAGAATGAGTCAGCAAGCTGTAAGATAAGGTAGTGGAAATCACCCAATCAAAACAGCAAAAAGAAAGAAAAAATTTAAAACAAGGATAGTTTAAGGAACCTCTGGGACAAACATCTAGCATACCAAGATTCACATCATAGGAGTCTCAGAAGGAGGAGGAGAGAGAGAAGGGGACAGAAAACCTATTTGAAGAAAGAATGGTTGAAAAGTTTCCTAACCTGGTAAAAGAAACAAATATCCAATTCCAGGAAGTAAAGAGAGTCCCAAACAAGATGAACCCAAAGAGGGGCACGCTAAGACACATCACAATTAAAATGCGAAAAGTTAAAGAAAGAATATTAAAAGCAAGAAAAACAGCTAGTTATATATAAGGGAGATCCCATAAGACTATGAGCTGATTTTTCAGCAGAAATTTTGCAGATGAGAAGGCAATGACACAATATATTCAATGTGATTAAAGAAAAGACCTACAACCAAGAATACTCTACACAGGTTATCATTCAGAATTGAAAGAGAGATATCATTTCTCAGATAAGCAAAAGCTAAAGGAGTTCATCACCACAAAACTGGCATTACAAGAAATGTTAAAGGGGCTTCTAAATGGAAAAGAAAAGGCCAAAATTAAAAATAAGAAGATATAGGAAAGAAAAAAATATCACTGGTGAAGGCAAACATTAAGTAAATGTAGTGGATCAACCAATTGTAAAGCTAGTATGAAGTTTAGATACAAATGCAGTAAGAGTAGCAGTCTACAGCCATGCTACCCTGAACAAGCCCAATCTCGTCTGATCTTGGAAGCTAAGCAGGGTTGGGACTGGTTAGTGCTTGGATGGGAGACCACCTGGGAAGACCAGATGTTGTAGGTGTAAAGAAAAATAAATAAATAAAATAAGGGGTTGTAAGCTGACAAGGTCCTTGCAATCTGTGAGGTCAACCAAATGTTGCCTTGCCTAAAGAAATAAAAAAATAAAAATAAAAAAATGCAGTAAGAGCATGTGTAACTACAGTAATAAATTAAGGGACACACACACACACACATGCACAAAAGATGTAAAATACAATGTCGAAAACATAAACATGGGGGGAGATGAGTAAAAAACGTAGTAATTTTTGAATGTGTTCAAACTTAAGCAATCATCAACTTAAAATAGACTACCATAAACATAGCTTTGTATGTATGAAACTCATGGTAACTATAAAACAAAAACCTATAATAGATGAATAAAAATAAAGAAAAAGGAACCCATACAAATCACTAAAAAAGTCACCGATGTATAAGAGACCAAAAGAAGAAAGGAACAGAGAACTACAAAAACACCAGAAAACAATGAATAAAATGGCAAGAAGGACATATCCATACATAATTACTTTGAATATAAATGGACTAAATGCTCCAATTAAAAGATATAGGGTGGCTGAATGGTTAAAAAAAAAAAACATATCCATGCACATGCTACCTACAAGAGACTTGCTTCAAATCAGAAGACACACAGAATGAAAGTGAAGGGATGGAAAAAGATATTTCATGCAAATGGATATGAAAAGATTGCTGGGGAGGGTAGCATTACTTATATCAGACAAAATAGACTTTAAAACAAAGACTGTAACAAGAGACAAAAAAAGGCATTACATAGTGATAAAAGGATCAATCCAACAAGAAGATATAACACTTGTAAACAGCTTCTAAATTCATAAAGCAAATATTAATAGACAAAAAGGGAAAGATTGACAGCAATACAATTCTAGTAGAGGACTTCAACACCTCATTTATATCAATGGATAGATTATCCAGACAGAAAATCAACAAAGAAACAGTGGCCTTAAACAACATATTATATCAGATAAGCATAATAGATATTTACAGAACATTCTACCCAAAACAGTAGAATACGCATTCTTTCAAGTGCACAAGGAACATTTTCCAGGATAGACCACAAAACAAGTCTCAGTAAATTTAAGATTGATATCATATCAAGTATCTTCTATGATCACAATGGTATGTAACTAAAAAGTAGTTATAAGACAGAAACAGGAAAAAACACAAACACATGGATGCTAAACAACATTCTACTAAACAATCAATATGTTAACAAAAAAATCAAGGAGGAAATCAAAAATATCTTGCAACAAATAAAAAATGAAAGTACAACAATCCCAAATTAATGGAACGCAGCAGTTAAGAGGTAAATTCATAGCTATACAGGTATACATGAAGAAACAAGAAAAATTTTAAACAATCTAACTTACACCTAAAGGAAATAGAAAAAGAAGACCCAACAAAGCCCACAGTGAGCAGAAGGAAGGAAATTCTAAAGATTGGAGCAGCAATAAATAAAATAGAGAAGAAAGAAAAAGCAATAGAAAAGATCAATAAAACTGAAAGCTGGTTCTTTGAAAAGATTAACATTTAGCCAGAGTCATCAACAAAAAAAAGAGAGGGCCCCAATAAATAAAATCAGAAATGAAAGAGAAGTGACAGCTGACACCATAGAAATACAAAGAATTATGAGAATGCAATGAACAATTATACACCCACAAACTGGACAACCTGGAAGAAATGGATAAATTCCTAGAAACATATAATTTTTTAAAGACTGAATCAGCAAGAAACAAACAAACAAATATCTAAAAGACAAGTTACTAAAAAGAAAATTGAATCGGTAATCAAAAACCTCCTCAAAACAGAAGTCCAGGACCAGAAGGCTTCACAGTTGAATTTTACGAAAAACCAAAGAAAAATTAATACCTAGATTTCTCAAACTATTCCAAATAATTGAAGAAGAGGGAAAGCTTTGAAACTCATTCTACAAGGCTAGCATTACCCTGATACCAAAACCATACTAAAAAAAAAAAAATTATAGGCCAATATACCTGGTGAACATAGATGCAAAAATCTTCGATGAAATATTAGCAAACTGAATTTAGCAACATATTTAAAAGATCATACACTATAGTTACATGGGATTTATTCCAGAGATGCAAGAATGGTTCAGTATCTACAAGTCAATCAACATGTTACACCACATAAACGAAATAAAGGATAAAATCATATGGTCATCTCAATAGAGGCAGAAAAAGCATTTGACAAAATCCAACATCATTTATGATAAAAACTCTCAACAAAGTGGATATAGAAGTAACATACCTCAACATAATAAAAGCCATATATGACAAACCTACAGCTAACATCATACTAAATAGTAAAAAGCTAAAAGCTTTTTCTATAAGGTAAGCAGCAAGACAAGGATGACTACTTTCACCACTCTTATTCAATACAGTATTATAAGTCCTAGACACGCTATCAGACAAGAAAAAGAAATAAATTTATTTAAATTGGAATGGAAGAAGTAAAATTGTCACTATTTCCAGATGACATGGTACTATATGTAGAAAACCCTAAAGAGTCCATGCAAAACTATTACAACTAATAAATGAATTCAGTAAAGTTGAAGGATACACAATTAATATACAGAAATCTGTTGCCTTTCTATACACTAATAACCAACTATCAGAAAGAGAAATTAAGAAAACAATCCCATTTACAATTGCATCGAAAAGAATAAAATACCTAGGAATTAACTTAACCAAGGAAGTAAAAGGCCCATATTCTGAAAATTACAAGACATTGGTGAAAGAAATTAAAGAAGACACAAATAAATGGAAAGATATGCTGTGCTCATGGACTGGAAAAATTAATATCATTAAAATGTTCATACTAGCCAAAGCAATCTTCAGATTCAATGCAATCCTTATCAAAATATCAATAACATTTTTTTCACAGAACTAGAACAAATATTCCTAAAATTTATATGAAACCATAAAAGACCTCAAATAGCCAAAGCAATCTTGAGAAAGAACAAAGTTGGAGGTATCACACTTCTTGATTTCAAACTATATTACAAAGCTATAGTAACCAAAACAGTAAGGTTCTGGCACAAAAACAGACATATAGATCAATGAAACAGAATAGAGATCCCAGAAATAAATCCATGCTTATATGTCAATTAATCTATGATGCGGGAGGCAATAATATACAATGGGGTAAAGACATTCTCTTCAATAAATAGTGTTGAGAAAATGGAACAGATACATGCAAAAGAATGACACTAGACCACTTTCTTATATCATGTACAAAAATAAATTCAAAATGGATTAAAGATTTAAATGTAAGATCTGAAACATAAAATTCCTAGAAGAAATCATAGGTTGTAAACTCTTAGACATCAATCTTAGCAATATTTTTTGAATATGTTTATCCACAAACTTATTGGGCAATGGCAAAAAAAGCAAAAATAAACAAATGAGACTACATCAAACTAAAAAGCTTCTAGACATTGAAGGAAACAATCAACAAGACAAAAAGACAATATACTGGATGGGAGAACATATTTGAAAATGATATATCTAATAAGGGGTTAATATCTAAAATATATAAAGAGCACATACAACTCACCATCAAAAAACCCAAACAATCAATTTAAAAAATGGACTGAGAATCTGAATAGACATTTCTCCAAGGAAGACCTACAGATGGCCAACAGATATGTATGAAAATAATCTCAATGTCACTAATCATCAGGGAAATGCAAATCAAAACCACTATGAGGCATCATCTCACACTGTCATAATGGCTATTATCTAAAAGATAAGAAATAACTAATATTAAAGATAAGATAAAGAAATAACTAAGGATGTGGACCAAAGGGAACACTGTTGTTGAGATTGTAAACTAGGGCAACCACTGTAGACAGTATGGAGATTCATACTGTCTATTAAAAATAGAACTATCATCTGATCCAGCAATTCCACTTCTGGGTGTTTATCTGAAGAAAATAAAAATAATAATTCAAAAAGATATATATAGGTATATATATATATATATATATATATATATATATATATATATATATATATATATATATATATATATACACCCCTATGCTCATTGCAGCCTTGTTTACAATAGCCAAGATATGAGAGGAACCTAGTTGCTCATCAACAGATGAATAGATAAAGAAGATATGTAACATATACACAACGAAATGTTACTTGGCCATAAAAAGGAAGAAATCTTGCCAATTGCAACAATGTGGATATACCTAGAGAGTACTATGTTAAGTGAAATAAATTTTACAGAGAAAGACAATCACTGTGATTTCAGTTATATGTGGAATCTAAAAACAAAACAAACTAGAACAGAGGAGTAGAAACATGGCGGAGTGAGAGATGTCCCCAGGTTTCTCCCTTTGAAACAACAAGTGAACATCTAAAACTCAACAAAAAACACACCCTGGGCATCGGGTGATGGACTGGGAGAAACAAAGAAGCTGCCTCTTACAACCAGAGCTCCCTGTAGGAGGAGTAGGAGGGGAGAAGGTGCAGCAACTTCTCTGAACACCCCTGCCTAGGAAAGTTGTGAGCTCCCCGTGGCCAGCCAGCGGCAGTGCCCAGTCATCAGGGCAGAAGGCAGAGAAGCGGGACGGGACTGCAGAAAAACAAATTGATTTTTACCAGCCATAGTTGCAAAACTGAGGCTGAGCTGCAGCCCCCATACCCTCAGAGATGGAACACCATGGAGCCCCAGAGAAATCTGAACAAATGCTCCTGAGATTGTTGTTGACACTGACAGGGACTGAAACTGAGGGTAGCGAGTGTAATTAAATATCTACAAGAAAAGTTTTTAAAAAGGCATTTTTAAGGCTTTATATAAAGCAGGGATCCAAGAGGCTTAGACACCACCTACTGCAAATCAAAAGAAAATCACCTTCATGCTAAAGAGAGACCTTTATACAATAAACCTTCTTTCTGGAAAGACAGCAGAATACACTTCCATTAATGCCCAGATGGAGAAATAGTTCATTAAACACCATGAACAACCAAGGAGACAAGGCATCTCAGAAAGAAAGAGAAAAATCTCCAGAAAATAAGCTTACAGACATAGAAATATGCAACTTAAATGACAGACTTCAGGATGGTACTTCCGAAAAAACTCAACGAGTTCCAAAATGAGTCATAACAACAATTTTAGGAATTAAAAAACAACTAGATGAGCAGAGCAAGGAGATTGAAACCCTCAAAAAGAACAGAATAGATCTTCTGGAGATGAAAAACACACTACGAGAGTTGAAAAATGAAATAGCAAGCTTGGGAAATAAAGTCAACCAAATGGAGGAAAGGATCAATGATATCAAAGACAGAAATTTAGAAATAAATCAGAAAGAAGAGGAGAGAAACCGAAGAATGAAAAATAATGAGAGAGAAATACAAGAACTAGCTGATACCATCAGGAGAGGAAACATAAAAAAAATGAGCATTATCAAAGGCGAGGAAAAGGAGCAGGGACTAGAAAGCATTTTCAGACAAATAGTTGAAGAGAATTTCCCAAATCTAAGGAATGAGCTGGAGCTTGGAATTCAAGAAGTCAACAGAACACCCAATTATCTCAACCCAAAAAGGCATTCACCAAGACACATTGTATTAAAGTTATCAAAAATCAATGACAAAGATAGAATTCTCAAGGCAGCCAGGGAGAAGAAAACGGCAACTTATAAAGGAAAACCCATTAGATTATCATCGGTTCGTACTTCTCAGCACAAACCTTACAAGCCAGAAAGGAATGGAATCAAATATTTAAACTATTAGGTGAAAGGAACTACCAGCCTAGAATAATGTATCCAGCTAAGCTCTCCTTTAGATATGAAGGAGAAATTAAGACCTTTCCAGACATACAAAAATTGAGAGAATTCTCCATTACGAGGCCTGTAGTACAGGAAATAATGAAAGGGGTCAGCTCGCCTAAAATAAAATAACAACAAAAAAATACATAATTATGAGTAAAGTGACTATCAGGCAAATAGAAACAGAAGAGTGCAACCCTTACCAAGAATAGGGCATTATAAGCTTAAATAATAAGAAGTGAATTGTTATAACAAGATATTAATGAACATTCAGCATACATAGGGACAAATTAAGATAACAATGACTGAAAAGGGGAGGATTCAGAGATCCAAATTTGCAAAGGGGAATGGAGATAAGGCACGTGCAGAAGAAAATAAATGACTGTATATGTGTGTGTGTGTGTATATACATATATATATGTATATGTATATATATATACATGTATATGTATATGTGTGTATATATATATATTTATATAAAAAACTATCCTTTACGTATTTGTAATGGTAACCACACACCAAAGATCCAGAACTGAAGTATATAACATAAAACAAGAAGAACCAGAGGCAAAACCCACAAAAGTCAACCAAAATAAAGAAAACAGAAACACAAGGACAAGGAAGCAATGGAAACACCGAGCTACCAGAAAGCAAAAGATAAAATGGCTATAAGAAGATCATCCTAAATGTAAATGGACTGAACTCACCAATAAAAAGGCACAGAGTTGCAGATTGGATCAACAAAGAAAACCCAGCCACATGCTGCCTCCAGGAGACACATCTCAGCTCTAAAGACAAGTATAGACTCATAGTGAAAGGGTAGAAAATGATATTTCAAGTGAATGGCATTAAGAGAAAAGCAGAAGTAGCAATACTAATATCAGACGAAATAGACTTCAAAATAAAAAATGTAAAGAAAGATACTGAGGGACACCTCATAATGATAAAGGGAATCATGCACCAAGAAGACATAACACTTCTTAATATCTGTGCTCCCAATAAGGGAGCCCCAAAATATGTAAAGCAATAACTAACAGAACTAAAGAGAAAAGCGGATCAAAACACTATCATAGTAGGGGACCTAAATATCCCACTGTCGGATATGGACAGATAATCCAAACAGAAAATCAATAAGGAAATAACTTCCTTAAATGACACATTACGTCAACTGGACATAATTGACATTTACAGAGCCTTCCATCCCAAAATAGCTGCTTATACATTCTTCTCTATGCACATGGAACATTCTCAAGAATCGACCACATACTGGGACACAGACATAGCCTCAACAAATATAAGAGGGTTGAAATCACACCAACCATATTCTCTGATCATAATGCTCTGAAACTAGAGATCAACTGCAAAAAGAAAGCAGGGAGAACCACAAACATGGAGATTAAACAACATGCTACTGAAGAATAACTGGGTCAGAGAAGGAATAAAAAGAGAGATCAAGAGATACATAGAAATGAAAGATAATGATAGTACAACATATCAAAACTTTTGGGACATGGAAAAAGGGGTCATAAGAGGAAAGTTCACATCATTACAGGCCTATCTCCAAAAACAAGAATGAGCCCAAATAAACAACTTAACGCTTTATCTTAAAAAACTAGAAAAGGAAGAACAAATGAAGCCTAAAGTCAGCAGAAGGAAAGAAATCATCAAAATTAGAGCAGAAATAAATAAAATTGAAAACAAAAGAACAATAGAAAAAATAAATGCTACAAAGAGCTGGTTCTTTGAGAAGGTTAATAAAATTGACAATCCCCTGGCTAGACTCACTAAGGAAAAAAGAAAAAGAACACAAATAAACAAAATCAGGAATGAAAAGTGGGAAATTATGACTGACATTGCAGAAATACAAGGGATCATACATGAATACTATGAAAAAGTATATAACACCAAATTTAATAACCTAGAAGAAATGGACCAGCACTTAGAAAAATACAATCTTCCTAGACTGAATCAAGAAGATCTGGAAAATTTAAATAGACTGATCAGCGGTATGGAAATTGAAACAATCATCAAAAACCCACCAAAAAGTAAAAGTCCAGGACTAGAGAGCTTCACCAGTGAACTCTACTAAACATTCAAAGAAGATTTAATACATATTCTCCTCAAACTCTTCCAAAAAATTGAAGAGGAGGCAATACTTCCCAACTCATTTAAAGAGGCCAGTATTACCCTGATACCAAAATCTGGGAAGGATAACATAAAAAAAGAAAACTACAGACCAATATCTCTCATGAACACAGGTGCAAAATCCTAAATAAGATAGTGAACCTAATACAGCAACATATTAAAAATATTATACATCACGATCAAGTGGGCTTCACCCCAGGGGCACAAGGATGGTTCAACATACGCAAATCGATTAATGTGATACACTACATAAACAAATTAAAAGATAAGAATCATATGATTATATCAGTAGATGCAGAAAAAGCCTTCGACAAGATATAGCTTCCATTTATGATCAAAACACTTAAAAAAAATCGGTATAGAAGGAAAGTACCTTAACATAATAAAGGCCATCTATGACAAACCATCAGCCAACATTACACTTAATGGTGACAAAATAAAAACCTTCCCTCTGAGATCACAAACAAGGCAAAGCTGTCCACTATTGCTACTGTTATTCAATATAACATTGGAGGTCCTAGAGAGTGCAGTCAGACAAGATTAAGATACAAAAGACATCCAAATAGGAAATGAAGAAGTCAAACTGTCACTATTTGTGGATGACAAGATTTTCTATATAAAAAACCCTAAAGACTCTACAAGAACATTACTAGAAACAATAAGCTAACACAGTAAAGTTTCTGGATACAAAATCAACATTCAAAAATCCATAGCGTTCCTACACTCTAATAATGAAGCGTCAGAAAAAGAAGTGGAAAAAATAATTTTTTTTGCAATTGCAACAAAAAGAATAAAATACGTAGGAATAAATTTAATGAAACATGTGAAGCACCTATATAATGAAAACTACAAGACCCTATTAAAAGAAACTGAAGAAGATACAAAGAAATGGAAAGATAGTCTATGTTCTTGGGTTGGAAGAATCAACATAGTTAAAATGACCTTACTACCTAAAGCATTATACAGATTTAATTGAATCCCCATCAAAATCCCATCTGATTTGTATGGAAGCACAAAAGACCCCGAATTATCAAAGCCATCCTGAGAAAAAAGAATGAGGCTGGAGGCATTACTCTGCCTGACTTCAAATTATACTACAAAGCGACAGTGATCAAAACGGCATGGTATTGGCAGAAAAACAGACACACGAACCAGTGGAACAGAATTGAGAGTCCAGAGGTAAACCCATATTTATATGGGCAAATGATTTTCAACAAAAAAGCAAAAAACATACAGTGGAGAAAGGAAAGCCTCTTCAATAAATGGTGCCGGGAAACTAGAAAGCCACCTGCAAAAGAATGAAACTAGACTGTTGTCTATCACCCTGCACCAAAATTAACTCAAAATGGATTAAGGATCTGTATATAAGACCTGAAACAATAAAGTGCATAGAAGAAAACATAGGAATGAAACTGAAGGACCTTGGACTTAAAATGAATTTTATGAATTTTACCTCAAAAACAAGGGAAGTAAAAGCTAAAATAAATGAAGGGACTACATCAAACTAAAAACTTCTGCTCAGCAAAAGAAATAGTCAACATGGTAAAGAGACAACCATCAGAATAGGAAAATATATTTGTAAGCAATGCCTCCGATAAGGGCCTACTATCCAAAATATACAAAGAACTCATACAACTCAATAGCAACAACAAAAAAACATTCCAATCAAAAATAGGCAGAGGATCTGAACAGATACTCTCCCTAGAGGACATACAAATGGCCAATAAATATATGAAAAGATGCTCAACATCACTAGCTATTAGAGAAATACAAATCAAAACTACAATGAGATACCATCTCATACTTGTTAGAATAGCTATAATCAACAGGATAAGTAATAATAAATGCTGGAGAGAATGTGGAGAAATAGGAACCCTCATACACTGCTGGTGGGACTGCAAATTGATACAGCCTGGAAAACAGTATGGAGGTTCCTCAAAAAACTAAGAATTGATCTACCATATGATCCAGCAATCCCTCTACTGGGTATTTACCCCCAAAGACTTGAAAACTCATATCTGAAAAGTTTTTTGCACACCAATGCTCATAGCAGCATCATTCACAGTGGCCAGGACATGGAAGCAATCGAAGTGTCCTACGATAGATGATCAGCTAAAGAAGCTTGGTACATATATACAATGGAATATTACTCAGCCATAAGAAGAGGTGAAATACTGCCATTTGTGGCAACATGGATGGACCAAGAGATAATCATGCTAAGTGAAATAAGCCAGAAAGAAAAAGTTGAAAATCACATGATATCACTTATATGTGGGATATAAACCTAAAAGCAACAAAGGAACAGGACAAACAAACAGAGACTCATGGACATGGACAATGGACTAGTGGTTACCAGAGAGCAAGGGGTCGGGGAGGAGGGGGGAGATAGACTGGGTAAAGGGGATCAAATATATGGTAGCTGAAGGAAACTGGACTTTGGGTGGTAAACACAAAAGAATATACAGATGTCCAATTATAATGTACATCTGAAAATTATATAATTGTATTAACCAATATTACCCCAATAAACTTCATTAAAAACAAAACAAACAAAATGAAATAGATACAAATGATAGAGAGAACAAATTGATAGTTGCCAGAGGGAAGGAGGATGGAGATTGGGCAGAAAAGGGGAAGGAGGTTAAGCACTACAAACTTCCAGTCATAAAATAAGTCATGTAATAAAATAAGGTATGTGATGTACAACATAAGGAATATAGTCAATAATATTGTAATAAGTATGTGTGGTGGCAGATGTATTGTGGTGATCACTTTGTAAGGTGTATAAATGTTGAATCACTATGTTGTGTACCTGAAACTAATGTAATATTGTATGTCAACTGTAATTTAAAATAAATAAATTAATTAAGAAGTTCCCAGGTGTTGATGATGTCACTGGCCTGTAGATTACACTTCATGGACACTGGTCTAAGGCCAAATTCTCAAGTCCCAATCCAAGGAATTCTTGGAATTGGGTAGGGCCCAGAAATCTGTATTTTTAAAATTTGCAGAGAATTCCAAAGCACAAGTTTTAGGAAACCAATGCGTTAGATCTCCTTAAGTCAGAGCCCTATGACTCCCAAAGACACACTCAAGGGATCCCAAGGAGGTGGACTCTGAGCCCAGTTAAGGCAAGGACAGTATCATACAGACATTTCTGTACTTGGCTACAAGCAGCATGAATGAGGTGTGAAATGCAAGTTTATTGCTGAGTGAAAGCTGAGACTTCCCCTGAGGTAAATGGTGATTGCACACTTTGCTTTTTTAATGGGGAAGACATTAGATAAAGCTGGTGGTTCTGGTCATATTCTGGGATTTTGCTCAGCCTGATTAGATGATCCCTCCTTTGGAGTAAGAACCAGATAAAACTCTTTTATCTTTTTTCTCCCCCAAACTCTCCTCTTCCTAAAATGTGTAGAGTAGTGTTCATTTCCATCTGAGATTAAGAGGAGAAAGGAGTTGAACTCAGGGTTATATTAGCAGCTTTGAGCTTCTCACCCCATTTTAGGCATGGCCTGGTAAAATGCAGCAGGAAAGGGGAGACAGAAAAGAGCTGGGGTCTACCCCTGGGTGAGTCAGGCACTTGCCAGAAGACCCAGCTGCAGGGGCTGGGAGGGGTCTAGACTCACAGGCAGAACATAGTGCAGGGGAGAGGATATGGCAGGTTGGGTGTCCCAAAGCAAAATGGCCAAGTTGTCCCTGCAGATACAGCACAGAAAGTGACAAGTCGGCATGGAAGAAGTGGCAGTCCAGTCCCTGAGCTTTTAGCACCTGCCGGGGGGAAAAAAAAAAACAGAAAAAGCAGGGAGGGCCAACAGGTTTCAGCTCTCGTGCTGGGTCTAATGGATTGGTAGTGGCTGTCTGGAGCTCTGGGCCAAGGGGGATTTTAAGTCTGGCTTCAGCAAAAAAAGTAGGAAAGAGTGATGTGATAGATTAGCAATGGCTACCACAGGTAGCTGGTGGGGGTTTGCTGTCCCTGGGCAAGAGCAGGAGGACCAGGTATCAGACAGCTCCCGGAGGCAGGGACTCACCAGATCAAGCCTTCACAATAAGACTGGTGGAAAGGCCTAGGTCCTCAAGATATAAGGAACTGGGCCTCAAGAGTAAGGCAGAAAGCTGGTTGTCAGAACTAGGGCTTGAAGTCAGAGATAGAAGCCAGGGGCTTGATGCACAGACCCAGAGCACTGGGCTCCATCACCTTTAATCGCTCCTTCCCACATTCAGGGCTGGGACACAAGACTGTGCTGTGGCATCAGTTGGAGTCTAGGCCAGGCAAGGCTGCCTGCTGGGGCAGTCTGGACTGATTCATTCTGGAAAGAAGATGGATGGGTTTCTTGATGATCCTGCGTCCTGTTGACGGTGCTGACCTCTCAGCCTTAACCTCATCCACCCAGGCTCTGCTGAGGGACTGGGCAGGCCTGGACAAGTCATTTGGGAAGTGTCCGTGATGGGAAGAAAAGAAAATAGCCAGGATCTGGGAGATACATTAACTTTTCCACCCTGTGTCCTGACTCCTGGTTTTCCACTGGGGAAATTCATGAAATGTGTCTGCCTCTTTCTTGACCTCTAAGCCTCTGGCTGGGCCTCTTTGACCTTGTTTCTTTGTCTCATCCTTTAGAAGATGACAGCCATTCAAGCAAAACTTAACACCCAAGAACTTTCACCCACCCCACTCTCTAGCCTCCTGTCCCTGTGCAACCCTGGTTTCTGCTACAAGCTTGTGCATATTCCTATTTGAGGACAGAAGGGGTCGTGATGGGCTCACAATTAAGTCCCTGGAGCTGCAGAGTGGAGCCAATTAGTATGTAAGGTCTAAACAAATGTTGTTTAGCAGCCTGGGGAGACACTTGGTCTCAGGGTTCCTGGCCTCTGAGCAGAGCTGGCTGGGGAGAGATGGCAATGGGAAGACAGCCCCTGCTACCTTCCAACCCCCCTCAAATAGCAAAGCTATAGAGAGCAGTCTTAGACTGGCACCCAGACATAAAAATCACCCCTAGGAGCATTGCCTCTTCCCAGGCTGGCCCCCTGATAAGCTTCTCATTCTTTACTAGGGTCCTAGGGCCTCTGTCAATTTTTCTCTCCTTCTCACTCTGCCACCAGCTTCCCTACCCTAGTGCAGTTGGGAGGTGCCCTTTCCAGCTCCCCCTCCCTGGCTACCCCCACCTCCAGACCACAAGTGCATGGGTCTTTTATTTAAAGATGTCTCTGTGTGAAAATAGGCAGGAGATAACAGAATCATAGGGAATATCCCCAGAGGTTTTATAACTCCTTTTTGCCAGGAAGAAAAGAGGAAGCTGGGCAGTGGCTGACCCACAGTGACATGGCAGGCCAGTGATGCCTCCAATCCCCACTTTTCTTAGGGACATTTCTGCTCCTCTTAACAAGGTTGTACATTCTTTGCAAGGGCAATGTTCACACATCCTCAGAGATCCACAAGGTCTAGGGGTGTCTGGCACATAAGAGGTACTTAATATGTGTTTCACTCCCTCGTTCATTTTTTTAACATTTATTGAGTGTCCTTATGTGCCAAGCATGGGGACTACAGTGACAGACAGGACTGTGGAGTTCCTGCTTCCAAGGAACACAAGGAGTAGACTTTGCATTCTTCAGAAGCATGGATAGGTCAGCAGGAAGTCATAACTGAGTGCCCAGATCGAAACATGAGTGGGGGAGGCCCTTCTTTCTTGTCACACCCTCTATGACCCCTTCATTATCCTCCTGTTATTAGTGTGATGGGGACTGGTGATGGGGGAACAGATGGCACTCATTGGTCTTTCCATCTTTTCCTCTCACTTCTCTAGACTCTCTTTCCCCTTTCAACCCCACACCTATTATAAAAATGAGAAAAGGCTAGATAGGATGGGGTAATCTTATGGCATATTGGCTTGGAGCAGAGACTTTGGAGTAAGACTTTCTGAGATCAAATTTCAGCTTTGCTACTTACTAGCTATGAGATCTTAGAAAAACCCTCCCTATACCTCAGTTTCCCAACTGTAAAATGGAGAAAATAGTTGTGCCTACTTTATGTGCTGCAGGAAGCGACACTCGACAGAGAAATTAGACGCTCAGAAAAATTAGACGCCCATCGCTGTTTTTATGATTACAAAATTATGAGCTATAATATCTTGGAGTCTCTCCAGAACATCTCTCATGTCAGATTCCATAGAAATGATTCCCCTAAACCAGTAGTTCCTAAACTTTTGTGTGTATCTGGATTACCTATGGAGCCATTGATGCAACCAAAGAGATTCTAATTTAGCAGGTCCCGAAGTCAGATACTTAAGAATCTTTATCTTCTCCATTTGACAGAAGACTGTTTTCCTTATCTAGTATCCTAATCCTCATTGTTGTGCATACAAATAAATCTGTTTTTGCGTTATAAAAATTTTTTTTAACAACCTCTCCATGTGTTTCTGATGAACATCAAGGACTGTGAACTTTGTGGAAGCCGATCATTTCCTGTTTCAGACTTAGGGATCTGACAGTCTTACTCTATAGCTCCTGCCTCTCAGGGCTGGATTAACTAGGACTTCGTTACTATAGAGAAGATACTTGGGGGAGGGATTTGCATGTATTTGCATCTCCTTAGCCATCAAGAAGAAATGTAGACAACTGGTGTGTTAGAGAAGGGGTGCATCAAAGGTGACTTGGACATCATAATCTCAGCTTCCAGCACTCCTGCCATAATGGACCTGGAGGATGGCTCAGTGTTAGAAGGAGGCGGAGAAGTTGGGGCCCCTGAGCCAGATTTATTTACCACTTTGCTAAAACCTGCAGCACCTCTGGCTCAGGACTTCTGGCTGCCCTCTCAGAAGGTAGCTCCCCCTACTCATCCCAGCAGGCCACCTCCTAAAACACAGCTGTAGCATGCCATCCACACCACTACTCAGTGTTGTTTAGGTCAGAGGGTTGCCTTTTAAGGCCTTTTGTAATCTACAGTTTTCCCTGATTAACCTTATACAAGACAGTTCTGCTCTGCAAATCAACTGAGATTAACCAGGAACATAGAGGCCGAGCCCGGAGGGGTTAAAGTTGTGAAATGGGTAGGGGGAGCAATATCCAGGGGGCAGTGGGAAGGCCATGTATAAAGGTGATGGGCCTCTGGGGTGATGGCACTGCCCATTGAGACATTCACAGGCACTAGGAAAATAAACACAAAATGATGGAACAGGATGGTTAATGATGGTACTGGTGCCACCACATCTGCTCTGAATCAGTCAATCCTGGCACTCAAGATCCAGTGAGTCCCCAGAATGCTTCTCAAGAGAGTGCCGAGGGGGCTGTTCCCATGTACTTGGAATTGATGTGGGGGTGACATCTAGTGACCACTCCATCAAGAAAAATGAATGAAGCGGCTCAGCATTTCCAAACAGCGCACTCAGCCTTAACAGGTATCAGGTAGAGATGCTGCAGGGCTGGGCACACAGCTACCCTACATATTCCAGCCACTCTCATGACAGCCTTGGGGCCATGCAACTGGGTTCTACCTATTGGAATGGGGAGAAGCTAAGCACCACTTCCATGCCTGAATGATAAAAGTATCCCATGTCTACTGCTCTGCGAGCCTTCCCTCCCACCTGAGGAGTCAAGGGGTGAAGATGGGGAGCCACAGGATGGAAGGAACCTAGATACCCACGACTGTTTGGAGCAGGGATGCTTGCCCATCAAGAAGACCCATTTTGGACTTTATATGAGCAAGAAATAAATTTCTATCATATTGGAGCCATATATATTTTTAGGACTATTTGTTCTAGTAGTTAGTTATCAACTAACACAAGGAGTAAGGGGAGGACTTCTGGGAGCCCAAGCCTGGGAGACCTTGATTAAGGGTGAAGGAGAGACGATGCAGGAAGTTCTAGGTTGCAGAGGGGAAAGTCTTCTCTTGTCCAGAGGTCCAAGAAATAGAGGGCCCAGGAGTGCTAGGATGGGGTAGAGTCGAGAGGTATAGTCCAGCCCAGAGCAGAGCAGGGGTGCGGAGGAGGCAGAAGGGAGAGAT
>NW_024349227.1:3039222-3081335 GCF_902729225.1 Pteropus medius | reverse complement strand
ACACCTGAGGAGCCTAAGATACAGACCCTGAGGGGGAGGGCACAGTAGCCCTTCCACTGATTTCTGGGGTTTCCCCCACCATTTACTCCTTTGCAACCTCTTTATTTTGACTCCTTTTTTTGCTCCTGTGTTTCTTCCCATTTTCTACTGAGAGGACCTTGCCTTTTTTTTTTTGGTCAGGAGGGCCAGAAAAGTCCTTTAGGAAATGCCAAGCCCTAGACATAAATTAATTAACTTAAATGTTCATTGAGCAGAGGCAGCTGCCTTTCACATTTGTATGAACAAATGTTAAGCAAATCAGTTACCCTTCAGGATTGCTTCTGGTGGAGGGGAGGGGGAAAGTGGGAAGGAGGGGGATCTGTGATCAAAGGCCAGGAGTCTTAGCTGAGAGGTTGGTGCATTTCAAGCAGAAGAAAACTTTCAGTTAAAAGCTCTCTCAGTGCTTATCCAAAGGGAAATTGAGCCAAGTGAACTACAAAGTAATTTCTGACCTTGGGAAATGGAAGGGGAAACTCAGCCAGCCCCCAGACCTGGAGGGAAAACTGAGTTGATTATTGCTGTGCCTGCAAGTTCTGTTCACTCGAATAATATAGTGTTTAAAGGTACAGTGTTCACCAAGCTGTGGCCTCTGAGGGAGCACGAAAGATTTCTGGAAGGGGTTCGGGGACATGCACGGTATGCTCCCTGACTGCGGCCCTCTGCTTCGCTGGAGCCCCCTGGGCTGCAGACCATGGGAGGGTACAGCAGTGGTATTTTCACTTCAGGGCCTTTCCTGAAGAAGAGCGTCCCCCTGGAGGCTCCTCCAATACAAGCACATGGCATGTTTTCTTGGGAATTCTATGATGAGTCTAAATGTCTTTTCTTTGCAGGTGACTGACTCCTCTTTGCTCTCTTACTGATTGTAAGATTTTCTTTTTGACTCTACTATTCATTGAATTTCTTGAAATGTGTCTGATTGTGAATTTCTTTTTGTTTGTTCTGCTTGGAATATGTTGTATTCCTCTATCTATGAATTCATATCTTTCCTCAGTTCTGGAAAATTCTCTTCAAATATTATTTCTCCTTCATTCACTCTCTTCTCTCCTTCTGGGATTCTGATTAGATTTTTATTGAGGTATAATTGACATATAACATGTTAGTTTCATGTGTTCAACATAATGATTCAATATCTGTATATATTGTGAAATGATTACTACAGTAAGTCTGGTTAACATTCGTTACCACTTTTAAGATTTACTCTCTTAGCAACTTTTAAATACACAATACAGTATTAACTATATTAACTAAAGTCACCAGGCTGTACATTACATACCCATTACTTATTTACTTTGTAATTAGAAATTTGTACTATTTGATTACCTTTACTCATTACCCCCCAACCTTACCTATCTCCCACTCCCACATCTGGCAACCACCAATTTGTCATCTGTGTCTATGAGCTCAATTTTTTTTTAAATGCCACATGTAAGTGAGATCATATTATATTTGTCTTTATCTACTTACTTCACTTAGCATAATGCCCTAAAGGTTTATCCATGTTGTTGCAAATGGCAAGATTTTCCTTTTTCATGACTTAGTAATATTCCTCTGTGTGTGTTTGTGTGTGTGTGCACACGTGACATTTTCTTTATCGATTCATCCATCAATGGACACTTAGGTTGTTTCTATCTTGGCTATTATATATCATGCTGCAATGAACATGGGGTACATGTAAGTTTTCAAGTTGGTGTTTTTATTTTCTTTGGATAAATACCCAAAGTGGATATACCATATGCTGGATCATATGGTAGTTCTATTTCTAATTTTTTGAGGAACCTACATGGATTTCCATAAGTGGCTGCACCAATTTACATTCCCACCAACAGTGCACAAGTGTTCTCTTTTCTCTACATCCTCATAACATTTGTTATTTCTTGTCTTTTTTATAATATCCATTCTAACAAGTGTGAGGTGATATCTCATTGAGGTTTTGATTTGCATTTCCCCCTATGATTAGTGATGCTGAGCATCTTTTCATGTACCTGTTGGCCATCTACGTAGTCTTTGGAAAAATGTCTATTCAGATCTTCTGCCCATTCCTAAGTCAGATTGCTTGGTTATTTTTTGCTATTGAGTTGTGTGAGTTCTTTATATATTTTTGGATATTAACCCTTTATCAGATATATGATTTACAAATATCTTAGCCCATTCAGTAAGTTGCCTTTTATTTTGTTGATGGTTTCATTTACTGTGCAGAAGCCTTTTAGTCTGATGTAGTTTCGCTTGTTTATTTTTGCTTTTGTTACCTTTGCTTGGGTGTCAGCTGATTAAATTTTATTCAGTTTCTTATTCTATCCTCAATTATTACTTAATGCCTTTTCATATTTTCTTTATTGTTCTGTATTTACATTTTGGTAATTCATATTTCTTCTTGTTTACTAATTCTCTCTTCAGCTGTGTCTAATATTTTGTTTAAACTCTTGATGGTGTTTTAAAATGGAACCATTATTTTTTTCACCTATGAAATGTCTATTTGGTTCTTTCTCAAATATGCCTGGTCATTTCTCGTGATGTCTAGCTCCTTACTCACATTTTTTATTACATTTTAAAAATTTTAAAAACATTTTATATATCATGACTTTATATTCTGATATATCTGATAATTTCAATACCTAAAATCCTTGTGGAAAGGCAGGGGCTAAATTTGTGTGGCAGTTTGCTTCTGTGATCTTTGATTGTGAGTTCATATTTAGTTGATTTTCATATCTGAAAAACCTAGAGAACTAAAATGAAGATGCTTTCCTCAGTGAGAATTTGCATTTGCTTTTGCTAGAAAATAGGGGCACTCCTGACAAGGGACTGCTTTATGCCCTAGTGGATTCTTGGCTTACCCTCAGAGTCTTGGGTTCAGCTCCCCCACTTTGCTGACAGCTCAAAGCTTAGGCTCCTAGGGGCAGTCCTGATATTAGCATTTGTCTTCTGGGCAACCCTTCTTTTTCTTATGCTTACCATGCACAACGCTGGTTTTAATTCATGGTTTTTAAGGCTTTTTTTTTTTTTTGTCCCTGTAGAGTTATTTACTATGAGCCTGGCATTGAAATAACAATTATGTTTAAGTGTAGGATCTAATTATTTTGTAGCAGAAGAAGCCTTCAGAAGGTCTAGTCCATCAAACTGCTAGAATATGAAGTCAAGATCTAAGTTTGTATCCTGTCTCTGACATGTTATAGTTGCATGATCTTAGGTAAGGAACTCAATGTTTTGATTCTTAATTTGATTATTTGTGAAAAGGCACATAAAAATATCTACCTTTGGTTCTTATCCATTTTCCCATTGTCATACATTGCACATTGTAATGGATGGTATTCATATGAATGACACAAATTTTTATAATACCTAAAACAATTTTGTAGGGATATGAAGTATCACAGTAATCTGTATTTGTCACAACAATTAATGTATATTAGATGTAGTTACTACAGGCACAATTAAGATAAATTTCACATTATGTGAAGTTTGTCTACTTTTACTAATTTTCTCCCCACTCGAAATGGCATTTTGGAACACAAATCAACAAAAGAGGTATTATGGGATAACTCTGATTTTGTTTGAATTCTAACATAAATAATTTGAAAACTTTAGTATTCTAAGTAGGCATTTAGGTTGCAAAGGGCTCACTCGAGCTGTTTTAGGACATATATAGGCTGGTGGTGGTTCTGAAACCAGAAGGCCAATAGCATTCAGCCACTTCCTCTCTCTCTGTCTCTCTCTCTCTGCCTCTCTCTCTCTGTCTCTCTGTCTCTGCCTCTCTGTCTCAGTCTCTGTCTCTGTCTCTCTTGTCACTTCTCCCTGTGTGCTGTCTTTTCCTTATAGCTTCTTTTCACCCCCAGTTTCTGCTCCCTCATAACCTTATCTTGCACATGAACATCATAGCCTTTCCCTTCTCTATACATAATAATATTTCCACCTCAACTTTCACCGTTAACTACCTCCTCTTTCCATTAGTTCCCAGCTAAGATTCCTGACAGAAACCATCTGAGTGGCTTGGTTAATCTTGTTATTCAGGGCTGGTCATGCTGTGAATTGGCTGCCATTGGGTCACCTTTGCCCAGATCAACTGCATCCAAGGAGACAGAGTTACAGTTACAGAGGCCATGGGCAGGGCAATTTTACTTAGAAGCCAATGAGCACAGCAGGCTTTTACTTAAGATACACTTTACAACCCTAAGGGAAATGACAGGGTTAACGGTTTGTTACACCAATATGTCAAGACACTGCTGGTGATTCTGACAAGCAAGGAACTCAGCAGCTGTTACATACCAGGTGCTCAAAACATGTTAGTTTCCTTCCTGTCAGAAACTTTCCAACCCCAAACCTACGAGGACAGGGGACTTCCTGAGGTTCCCTTCCAGCTTTGGGTTTTTATGGAATGAAAGCACATCTGAAAGTATTACTGGTAATTGGGAACCTTTGATGTCTACTGTTAAAGCCCTAACACTCTGTGTGTGAGCAATAAGAAGAGGCATTGACTTCTCTGAAGTGACATAGACCTCTGAGCTGAGTTGGCAGGACTAGGATAGCTAACAGCATGGACTCTGGTGTTAAACCACCTAGGTATGAATCCTGGGTTCATCACAATCCATCATAATACAGCTCAATAAACATAAGTTATTGTATTATTAAAACTTTCAGAGTTCATCCTACTGATCATGTGCCCCTCCGTGGTCCTACTCCTAGTTCACCTTAGAGAGCTCTGAGTCTCCACCTCTTAGAAACACCTGAAAGAAACTTTACAAACACTACAGAAAGTCTTTATATCTGATGGCCCATAAAGAAGTAGAGACATTTCCTCTCGTTCTAACCTCATTCTGCCTCAACAATCTCATGTCTTCTTGTGTCTCCTTATCCTCAAAAGGAAGAAAGAAATGACCCCTGGCCCCTTGCCCTTGTACCAAATGGATGACAGCTAGAGACAAGCTCCTTCCCTTTGAATGGGGGGAAGAGGGCCAAGATGTTTTAGAGGCAGATGGTAGCAGCTAGAGAGAAGCAAGAGAAGGTTAATACGTCCAAACTTGCCCTTACAGGGGCCATAGGCTCTCACCCTTCCTTTACAACCATCCCTCTAAAGAACTTTTAGCTTAAACTGAAATCCTGTCCCTAAATAAAGTCAACAGTCCTTATTATGACAGAAAAATGCAAATATTTGGTATTTTTCCATTATACATAGGGAGAACATAGTCAGTCCTAAAAAAGAAATATGTTTGGGTATATTTTTAAAAAATCCTTTCTTCAGAATGTTTTAGTTTCTCTATTTTTAGAAGATGATGACATTCTCTAAGCATTTCAATCAAGTTTGCAAAAGTTACTGGGCTCACTCCTGCATACACATAATCACATCATGCATATGTAAAAGCACAGACAGAGGAGCACACACAGCTACACACATGTGATTTTGTACATGTTCAAACACACAGACATCTACAAAATGTCACTCACATGTGCCTGTATACACACACATGTATAACTGCAAACATTCACAATAGATGGCTACATTACACCCTAACACATATATATAAACAAAACAGAAACTAGGTCATAGAGCCATTTCTGGAGTGTCATGGGCATATATTACCATAGGTGCATGTACACCATGCATCTTTAGTATGGCTAAATCACTCTAAGGTTTGGGGTAGGAAAGAAAATTACATATTTTCAGGGAGGATCAGAAATATGGCTGAATTCCTAAACCTACTAGGGTCCCCATCTCCTTCTGTCCTTGGCTTTCAAGTGAAATGACTGAGCTTGGAGTGGGATTGAGGCTGGAGGGTTATTTTAGCTCAGAACAGCAGATCATTGAACATGGGCACTTGAAAGAGTCCCAAGGAGTCTAATAATATCCACTATGAAATAATATCCACTATGAAAAGAGAAATAAATGGCTCTGCCACTGGACACAAGTGTCCAGAAAACAGCAAGTTTATCCTGTACTGTAGCCAAGGAACACCCAGGTGCTGGTTACGTCACCAGGGTAGGGGGAGGACAATGCAGTAGACTGGGGTCTTGTTGTCGGAGAGAGACGGGAGGCAGGAAGGGAGGAAAATCTGAATCCATAAGCTTATTTTTATACAAACCAGACTCATAAGTTGTTGTTGTTTTTTTTAATTTCAGCTAGAACTCACATCACAACTGCCCTATTTACTTACCTACCGGCTGCATTCCTTAGAACCAGTTTTGTTCCTGTTCAGAAGGAAACCAGGCAGAGTTGGGAAAATATTTCCTCAGCCAGCTCCTCAGCATTGCTGCCTGAGGAAGACCATCTGGCCAAGATGCCCTTCAAGCAAGTAAACGCAGTATTGCTCCCTCCCTGCACAGGGGTGGCTGTACAAATAGGGCAGGGAGAATGGCAGGCTCCTGAGGTGGGCCGATGCTGTGGTCATTCAAGCTAATCTCCCTCGGGTCCCTGGAGTCCAGTGGTGAGCTGGTAAATATTAAACAACCAGCTCTCTTGGTGGTGGTGTCGGGGGGAGAGTGGGGCATGAATGCTGATTTGTAAGTTCTGCTGTTTTCCATGGCCTGTTTGGAACTCCCAAAAGTCACCAAACACAGTTAGGAGGGGATGCACAGTCACATTCCATTTTCTAACATTTCTATCAGAAAGATATGCTAGATGTACATAACCTCAAGAGCATAGATTATAATAAAATGCAATAACATAATTAGCAAGTAGTGAATTTTGAGTATTTATTACCTTTGTTTTTAATGTAATGTAATTGTTGGTTTATATAATTTAATTTCAAATGATGTAGCCTTTAACAACCAGCTCACAAAATTCTGGAAAACTGAACAGTTAGTTCTTACAAGCCAGTGTGTGCTGGCTCCGGAGAAACAAATCTTGCTGGAGTCAGAGAATAGATGTGTTGGTGTTGAATCCACTCGCATTAGACACCAAGGCCACATCCCCAAGGGAAGGGGAGAGTGGGCTCCATTTCCTTAAGGAGATTCTGTCTTCAGAAGGTAGAATCTGCTTGGTACAAAACAGAGGTTGTAAAATACCATATGGCTTTTGTTTTGTTTTGTTTTGTTTTGTTTTGTTTTGTTTTGTTTTGTTTTGTTGGTTTTACCTACCATGTATACTTGACCAGAACAACTTGACACACAGGTCAGGAGGTTCCGTCTTAACCAGGCAGCTGCTAATCCCATGTACTTCATTTTACACAGCCTAGATAATGTAACAATTCGTTTTATCTTCTTGAGACCCTTGTGCTCTAAAGGAGAGTTCTCTGGCTGGCATTCCCTGGCAGTATCTGGGTCTCGAGCCTTTGCTATTTTAGCTACAGGTGCCCCTGGAGGGCCTGCAGTTGTATGTCTTTCCCTGTTATTTCCTGGACCCCTGAAGGAGATGGGATACTACTTGTCTCCCAAAACTCTTCTATGGCAAATAATTATATATGAAAGAGATAACATTTTACACAACTGGGAACAAAGAGGGTCTGCACATCTGCCCCAGCCTCTGTTCTTCTGAAGAATTACCGAAATTTATCCAAAGTACACAGATCAAAGAAGTGGCAATGTGATGATATTTTTGTTGTACAGAAGATTATAATTTTCAGGCAATCAAATTGTTATTCTTTTCTTTTACAGCTTACATTTTCAGTGTGTTTCTGTGTGTTTATGTCTTCTCTACACAAAGAGCATAATGATATATCTATATTTTCTTTTAAAAGTTTTCCAGTTTTGCTTTCTCTGTTCCACTTGAAATTTATTTTTGTGAATGCATGAGATAAATACTTAGTTTTATTTTTTTCCATATGAATACCCAATTGTCTCTGCATCATTTATTTAGAAGCCCATCTTTTCCCTGTTGATTTAGAATGCCATCTCTGTTTTTTATTAAGTTTCCACAGGTGGGGGTCTGTCTCTGGGTTGTCGTCTGTTCCACTGGACTTTTTGTCTCTTCCTATATGAATACCACAGTGTCTTAATCTTGGTAGTTTTTAAAAACAAGTCTTCATATCTCTGTGAGTTAGACTCCTCTCCTGTGGTAGCTGAACTTGGCTCTTTGTATTTCCATATTAATTTGATAATTGGCTTGTCAAGTGTTTCGTCTGTTAGGTTTTTTAAACTTCATTGAGATGTGATGAATGTAGAAAAACTGCACATTTTTAACATGTACAATTTGGTGAGTTTCAACATATGTACATACTCCTAAAGTCATCAACACAATCAAATAGATGAATATTCCTGTGGCAGACAGACTCTAAGATGTTCCCTGATTATCCCTGTATCCTGTTATCAACGCCCTCATGTACTCTTGCTATGGTCTGAATGTTTGTGTCTCCCCAAAAATGATATGTTGAACTCCTAATGCCCAAGGCGATGGTATTAGGAGGTAAGGCCTTTGGAGGTGATTAGGTCATGAGGGTGAAGCCCTCATGAATGGGATTAGTGCCCTTATAAAAGGGACCCCAGAAATCTAGCTTGCCCCTTCTGCTATATCAGGACACAGAGAGAAGACACCAGCTATGAACCAGTGACCACACAGAATGTTCTGGCACCAAGATCTTGGACCTCTAGCCTCCAGTACCGTGAGAAATGCCTGTTGTTTACAAGCTGCCCAGTCTGTGGTATTTTGTTACAGCAGCCTGAATGCACTAGGACAACCTTTTGTGTAGGCAGGAACTATGATTTGTTTCTAACCAATAGAGTAAAACAAAGATGATGGAATGTCACTTCTGTGATTATGTTATGTAAGATTAATGTCTACCTGGCAGGCTCTCTCCCTTGCTAGCTTTGATAAAGCAAGCTGCCATGCTGTGAGCTGCACTGTGGGGATGTCCACATGGTAAGCAACAGCTTCCAGCTAACAGCCAGTCAACAACTGAGGGCCTCAGTCCAACTGGCCCCAAGGAACTGAACCTGCCAACAACCATGTGATCTTGGAAGCAGACCCTTCCCTAGTCCAGCCTTAAGATGAGACTACAGACCAGCCAACACCCTGACCTTGTGAGAGACCCTGAAACGGAGTACCTGGATTCCTGACCCATAGAAACTATGAGATAATAAATGTATATTGTTTTACATGACTAGATTTGTGGTAATCTGTTATGCAACAATGAAAAAAACACTAATACAATATCCACCACTCCCCAAAGTTTTCTTATGCCTCTTGGCAATCCATCCTATCCTTCTTAACTGACTCCATCTTCAGGCAACAACTTATCTACTTGCTGTTACTATAACTTAAATTTTATTTTCTGGGATTTTACATAAATGGAATCATGCAGTATTTGTTCTTATTTATTTATTTTTTCATTCAAGATAATAATTTTGAGATTCATCCATGTTGTTGCATGTATCAATAGTTTGTTTCTTTATCTTGCTGAGTAGTATTCCATTATTTCAATACACCACAATTTGTTTATCCATTCACTTCTTAATGGATATTCGGGTTGTTTCCAGTTTGAGACTTGTACTAGTTTTATTGTTGCTACTGTAACAAATTACCATAAACCTTAAGACAACACAAAGTTATTCTTTTACTGGGAGTCAGAAGTACAAAATGAGTCTTAGAGGGCTAAAAGTAAAGTGTCAGCAGGGCTGGTTCCTTTCCAAGGAGAAAGTCTGTTCCTTGCCTCTTCCGATTTTTAGAGGCTACTGGCATTCATTGGTTTATGGCTATATCACTCCAATGACTTGCTTCTGTGGTCTCATCTCCTGACACCGACTCCTCCTGCCTCCCCTTTATAAGGACCCTGTGTTACATTGGGCCCACCAACTTAATCCAGGATAACCTCCCCATCACGAGTGCCTTAATTTAATCACATCGGCAAAGTCCCTTTTGTCATATAGGGTAACATCACAGATTCTGAGCATCAGGACATGGATATCTTTCGGGGCAATTTTTTTTCAGTCTGCCAAAAGGGCTATTACAAATAAAACTGCTGTAAATATTCATGTTCAAGTCTTTGTGTAGACACATACTTTCATGTCTGTTGGGTAAAGATTGAGGATTAGAATGTCTGGGTAGGTCATGCATGTTTACATTTAACAATTTAAGAAACCAATAAACTATTTTTCAAAGAGGTTGAATCATCTATATACCTGCCACTAGTATATGAAAGTTCTAGTTGCTTAAAATCCTCACCAACAATTGCTGTGTTAAATCTTTTAAATTTTATTCATTCTAGAGGGTGTGTAGTAGTATCTTTTTGTAGCGTTAATTTGCATTTATCTTATGACTGACAATATTGAGCATCTTTTCATGTGCTTAATTTGCCATCTATGGATCTATATCATCTTTGGTGAAGTGTCTCTTCAAATCTTTGCCCAATTTTTAATTGCATTGTTCAATTTATTATTATCGAGATTTTTATGCTTTCTAGATACAAATCCTTTGTTTTGTGTTTTCTCCTAGTCTGCAGAATGCCCTCTCTTAACAGTGTCCTTTGAACAGTAATGCTCCAGTCCTAAGATTTCCACATCCTAAGCTTTGTGATCTGTGAATGAAATCATACAACATTGTGGAATCGTACAATGAATATGTTACCTTGTATGGCACAGAGGAATGAAAGTTGCAGGTGAAATTAAAGTTGTTAATCAATTGACCTTAAAATAGAGAGATTATCCTACATTTTTTATTTGGGTAGGCCCAATGTAGTTAGTTACAAGAGTTCTAAAGTGGTTGAAGGAGGCAGAAGAGGAGGCTGCAGTGATGCAACGTGAGAAGTACTCCACTCATTGTTGTTGACTTTGATGAGGGAGGAAAAGGGCCACGGCCAAGAAATGTGGGAATTCTCTAGAAACTGGAGAAGGCAAGGGAACAGATTCTCCCCTAGAGACCTTAGAAAGGAGTGTGGCCATGCCCACACCTTGATTTTAGCCCAGCGAGATAGACCCATGTCAGACTTCTGATGTCTTGTACTTCAAGAAAATTAATTTGCGTTGTTTTAAGCCACTACGTTTGTATTAATTTGTTACAACAGCAATATGTAGCTGATAGAATTTCAATGAAGCCCAATATTTTTTTTTTCTTTAATGTTTGTGCTTTTTCTGTTCTATTTAAGAAATCTGCACCTAAGCCAAAGTCACTGAGATTTTCTCCTATCTTTTCTTCTACAAGTTTATAGATTAGCTCTTATATTTAGGTCTATGGCCTACTTTGAATTAATTCTGTATTCAGTGTAAGGTGGACTTCCCCCACCCATGTGATTATACAATTGTTCCAGCACCATTTGTTGAAAAATTATTCCTCACCATTGAATTACCTAGGTGCCCATTTTGAAAATCAATTGGCCATGTGTGTGGGGGGGTCTATTTCTGGGCTCTGTTCTGTTCCATTGATTTCCACACGTATCTTTATGCTGGTACTGCACTGTCCTGATTAACCCATTTCCCATTTGCCCAGAGAATACTCGCCCGCAGCACTTGCGGCTGCGTTTTCCCTGAGATAGCTCATGGATTACAGTCCTAACCTTACCCCCAAAGTTTGCCATGAAATATCTTGCTTTTATTATTATTTTTTTGCATCACTCTAGTATAGTGATAGTCTTTGGAAACAAATGACACCATTCTATTTATAGCATTTTGTTTTTTGTAGTGGTAATTCCATTTACAAAATACAGTAATTTTCAATCTCTGAAAATGTCAAATTCTAGAAAATGTAGCATTTCTACGTGTGATGTTAGCATTGTCCTCAAACAGTTCTTAGCTGAAGATTCATTTGATGAACGCAATTTATGTATACGTTTCTGCTACATTAGGATTAGAGACAAGTTTTGTTTAGAAATAACTCCAAAACAGTTTTTATATATGAAAACCAGTCAGATTTGCTTCAGCCTCAAAGAGCATGTTTATGTAAAATTAAATTAATGCTGGCAATGAGTTGTACTTTTTTTTTCCTAAATGGGAAATGGGTTAAATAAGCTTTAAAATAAATCTTAAAATTAGGTAATGTAAGTCCTCCAACTTTGTTCTCGTCTTCCAAATCTATTTTGGCTAATCTAGGTTTTTTTCATATAAATTTCCACAAAAGCCTACTGGGATTGGGATTGGGGTTGTGTAGCTCTGTAGGTCAATTAGAGAAGACTCTATTTTAACAATACTGACTCTTCTGATTTTTAGTCACAAATCGGAAGAGTCAGTATTGTTAAGATGGCATCTATCTCCCCATTTGTTCAGGGCCTCTTTGATTGCTCTGGTCAATGTTTTGTAGTTTTCAGCGTAAAGGTCTTGCATGGGTTTTGTTCTGTTTTGTTTGTCAAAATTATCCCTAGTTCATATTTTTTATGCTATCATAAATGGTATTTTAAAATTTCAATTTCATTTGTTTGATGCTAATATGTAGAAATATACTTGATTTGGTCTTGTATCATCAATATTGCCAAACTCACTCAAAAGTTCTAGTAGCCTTTTTTGTAGATTCTCTAGGATTTTCTACATAGAAGATGATGTCATCTGAAAATACAGACAGCTTCATTTCCTTCTTCCCAAAAAGTATGTCTCGCTTCTTTTTCTTGGCTTGTTGCATTGACTAGGACCAAGTTGTTGAATTCATTGCCATAAAGCTGTTCATTGTATCCCCTTATTAACAACTCAATGTCTGTAATATCTATAGTGCTGCCTCTCCTCATTCTCAATATTGGTAATTTCTGTTTTCTCTGTTATTTCTCTGATCAATATGGCTAGAAATTTATAAATTTTATTGGTCATCTCTAGGAATTAGCTTTTGGCTCCACTAATTTTTCTCTGTCATAGTTTTGTTTTCTCTTTGTTTTCTGCCTTTATTTTCTTTCTCTGCTTTGGGTTTAATTTCTCTTTTTTCCCTAATTCCTTAAGATGGAAATTGAAGTCATCGATTGTAAATCTGTATACTTTTGTAATAATGTTATAAATTTTCCTCTAAACATTGCTTTAGCTACACCCCACATATTTTTATATGTCATGTTTTTATTTTCATTCAGATCAAAGTATTTTCTAATTTCTTTTGCAAATTTTTCTTTGACACATGGGTTGTTTTTAGAAGTGAACTGCTTAGTTTTCAAATACTTGGAGATTTTCCAGATACTATTTTATTCTTAATATCTAATTTAATTCCTTTGTGACCAGAGAACATATTTTGAATCATTTGAAATTTGTTGTGACTTGTTTCATGGCCCGAATGATCTATTTTGGTCAATATTCCATGGGCACTGGAAAACAATATGTATTCTGCTGTTATAGGGCAGTGTTCTCAACATGTCATTTAGGTCCAATTGGTTAATAGGGTTGTTCAAGTCGACCAAATCCTTGCTTTTTTTTCTGTCTACTTGTTCTATCAGTTATTTCGTATATTTTGTCTGTTTTTTTTTTTTTAATTGTTTAAGGTGAGAGGGTAAATCTAGTCCATTTTAGTTCATCATGGGCAGGAATTGAAGTCTTTACTATCTTTTATTGCCTGGTTGTCTGCAACCCCAACAGTTAAAAAAAAATTAAGTTAACATAATACACATTTGCATAAGTAGATGTGTAAAAACTCTAATATATTAATACGTAATCTAACATTACTACCACTGCAACCCACATGATAGATGATATTCCTCCTCCTATGTAGATAATCAGGTGAGGTATGCAACACAACAGATAGGCTCAGGTTAGTGAGAAATTTCTGCCCCCTTTCCACTCAGAAGATTATACCTGACTATAAGTGCATGTGATGTTATCATTGAGGTAATCTTTAAAATTACTCAAAATGCTGTCTCTCTCATTTAAAAATAAAATTAAAAACCTCTCCCTTGATCCCATATTTCCTCTCTAGTCATTGCCCCATTTATCTGTTCTTCTTTACAGCTAAACCTCTTGACAGAGCTATCTAAACTTATTCTCTCTTCTTCTTCCTCTTGAATCCCCTCTGGTCAGGCTTTGGCTTCACCATTCCACTGAAACAGTTCTTGTCATGGTCATGAATGTCCTCTACACTGTCAGACACAATGGTTATTCTTCATTCCTTATCTTATGTAGCCTTTCAGTTGGACATACCTTATCACGCTCTTCTTTTTTGTTATTGAGATATAATTGACATATAACATTATATTAGTTTCAAGTGTGCAACATGATGATTTGGTATTTATATGTATTGTGAAATGGTCACCACAGTAAGTTTAGTTAATATTCATTACCATACATAGTTACTTTTTTGTGTGTGTGATGAGAACTTTTAAGATCTCTCTTACTAACTTTCAAATGTATAATACATTGTTGTTAACTACAATTGCTATGCTCTATATTACATTCTTGGCACTTATTTATTTTATAACTATAAGTTTTTACCTTTTGGCTACCTTTGCCTATTTGCCCATACCACTCCCCTGCCCTCTACCTCTGGCAATAATCAATCTGTTCTCTATATCTATGAGTTTCTGTTTTTTGTTTATTTGTTTTTGTTTATATTCCAAAAAATAAGTGAGATCACATGGCCTTTGTCTTTCTTTGTCTAACTTATTTCAATTAGCATAATGCCATCAAAGTCCACCCGTGCAGTCACAAATGACAAGACTTCCCTTTTATGGCTGAATGATAGTCCATTAGGTGTGTGTGTGTGTGTGTGTGTGTGTGTGTGTGTGTGTGTGTGTCTGTATTTATAATATCTCACATCTTCTTTATTCATTTTTCCATTGATGGACACCACTTAGGTAGTTCTATTTTTAGTAGTTCTATTTTTAGTTTTCTTGAGTAAACTCCATACTGTTTTCCATAGTGGTTGCACCAATTTACATTCCCACCAACAATGCACAAGGATTCTCTTTTCTCCATTTCTTCATCAATACTTGTTATCTCTAGTCTTTTGATAATAGCCATTCTGACAGGTGTGAGGTGGTATCTCACTGTGGTTTTGGTTTGCACACTGTCCTTCCTAAACCCTTTTTCCCTTGGCCTTTGGGAAATCACTCTCATCACTCTACCCCTGCTTCTGTGGAAGCTCCTTCTCATTCTCTTTTGCTAGTTCTTCCTTATCTTCCTGACCTCTTTTCTGGCACTCCCTAGGAGATGTGCCAAGTCCATGGATTTTAATATACCAAATTTATATTGCCATTTCCAACCTGTGTCCTGTATTCAACTCTTCTCTTCAACTACCTATTTATTGTACCTCTTCACTGGATGTTCCATAGGTATTATAAATGTAAATCTTAAACTTAGATTTATAAATGTAAATCTTAAACTAAACTTGATCGTCCTTCTCAAATCTGTGTACCCTGTAGTCTTCTTCTCAATAATGGTATTTCTACCCTACCAATTGTTCAGGTCGAAACATTTGGAGCTAGTCTTTCCTTTTGTTACATTTCACATGCAATCCATCCACAAATCCTATCAGCTACACCTTCAAGTCCAATCACTTATCACCACTTCTACCAGTACCACTCTAGTCTTAACCACCCCCAAATCCTCCAATAGCTTCTTAGCTCACACAGAGTAGACTCAAAGTCTTGGCCATGGCTCACAGGGCCATTAATAACCAGTCACTCCTGTTAATTTTCTGACTTAATCTCCTACTCCCCCACCCCCTTTGATTATACCATTCTGACCTCCTTACACACTCCCTCTTTGTTCATTTGCACTTGCTGTTTTTCTTTTCTGGAGCTTTCTTCCCCCAGCTATCTGCATGGCTTCCTTCTTCTCTTCATTTGGGTCTCTGTTCAAATATCACCTATCAAAGAAATTCTATCATCTTTCTTACTTTATTCATTTATAAACATTTATAATCACTTGCTATGCTATTGATTAATTAATTATCTATTTCAGCCTCATTTCTCACTCCCACTAGAATGTACCTAGACAGCCTGACTGAGAACTACTACCATTAGTTATATAATAAAATTATTTTAAAAAGATAAAAATAGTAGTAAAGTGACCAACAGGATCCAATGCATCAGAAGAATCAAAACTGGTAAGTACTGGAAAACACGTATTAGATTGGGCACCTGGGGAGATTAGCAAATTTAAGAACAGTTTTTGCAGGTTGTTGGGTGGAGACACCAGATTGCAGTGGATTGAGGACATCCTCTCCTTCACTGGTCTCCTAGTTTTTCCCTCAAAAAACTCCTCCTCTTTCTTTGCATCTCTCAATTCTTATAGTCACACAATCATGTTTATGTACTAAACATTCCCCTGGGGTATTGTCAGTCCCTGCCCTCTAACAAGGCACAATCCAACAAAGGCGGGTTCAGGGCACTCCCAATCAGATGATGTGTGTGTATGTGTAGGAATAATAATCATTTAAAAAATAACAAAAGTAAAAAAAAAAAAAGGCATGTTCCTAATGTGAAATAAATGCATATTGAAAGGATCCCAGAGAGAAGAGGCCAACTCAGGGAAGGAAGGCAGGGGTACCCTCTCTGGCTCTGGAGCACCAGGCAAACTGGGGTGTGATGTCCATAATTCATAGCTGATCAGTTCTGGGGGGCCCGGGACTGATCCTTATGGAAACCACTCTTTTCTCTGACAGCTGAGCCCTTCTCCTTGGAGGCCCAGGGCTGGTAGGTTTCTCTGCTATATGTATCTGGTGCCTGCAGTCAGGATGAAAGATGAGCAGGCAAGAGCTGCTCAGGGCCACTGAGTCCAATGGGGTTGAGTAAAGAGACAAATGTGGCAGCAAACACAACTCTGTGCAGAGAGTGCTGAAGGCTGAAGGCAGGACCCTGGGGAGCACCAAACACACAGGATGGTTTAACAAGGGAAACGTGTGAAGAAAGAAGAGAAGAGATGTCAGAGAAAGATGGAGAAAACAGAAATGCGAAGCATCATGGAAGCCAAGAGAGAAGATGGCCTCACTATGAAAGAGGGAACACCAACAGTGACTGCTGAACACTCCAGAGAGATCCCTGCTGTATGGTCTGGAAACATCTCTTTTGGATTTGATCACTAGGAGGTCCCTGAGGAAGGTGGGGAGAGCAGTGTCAGCAGAGAGGAAGAGGCAAATACCAGGTTTCAATGGGCTGAGCAGCAAATGAGATTGCCACATTTAGCAAATAATAACACAGTATGCCTACTTAAATTTGAATTCATTTGAAATTTTAATTTCAGGTAACTAATAAATAAACTTTTTTAGTATACGTATGTCTCAATTATTTGTTGTTAGTCTAAATTTAAATTTAACTAGGTGTCCTGTATTTTATGTGGCAATCCTAAGAGGGTGGCATGTGGACTTCTTTTTCAAGCAATGTGGCTGGATAAAAAAGATGAATGCTTGTGCCGTAGCTGGAAGAGAAAAATTGCATCTAGGATGGGATCATGTATTGCAGATGACCTGTTTGTAGGCTGAAGGAAAAGAGCAGATAGAGGGAGGGCACAGTTAAGGGAATAATTGATTCCAAACTATGGGCCTCTAGCCAGGACCAGAAATAAGTTCCTTGGACCCACTCATTAAAAGAAGATAGTTCCTCCCCAACCCTCCATCCCAAAAAGAGCTCAAAAAATATAAATTTCCAGTTTTAATATGGAGGTGGATTGATGCTACTCTGAAACTATGGGATTGTGGATTTAATAAGGGCTCTTGCCAGTAAAATTTTTTCTTTTGTACTGTGTTTTTCTTGGCATTCTGATGGACCACCATAGCTCCAAATATTTTTCTAAATAGAGCAATCTACTTTGTCAACTTCATTTCTTAAAATCCCATTGCCAGAGAGGACCATTTTTAGTAGCTAGATTCCATTACCAGTTCAGGCCAAAAGCTTGGGTCTTTCAGAGGGAGTAAATCAGATTAGGGTTGTAATCGAGTGCCTCCTTCCATTCTCTATTTTTAATCTTACTGTGGATGGTGAAGTTGTCAAAGCCTCTATTGATGAAAGAATGATGCCGTTGGAGTCATCACATGACATCCTCAGCAGCTGTTTTTCTTCCTCATCACACCTAACTCCAGGTGCACATTTGGTTTGAAAAACTGGAAGACTGACACCAGTTGTTTATTTTTGTTCCTTTTCCTCTAATTTTTAGATTTCTGCCAGAATGGTAGCCTTCATCAGTCTTTTTGTTTCTGTGTGTGACAGAAAGAAAGGGCACCACCCCCTTTCCACAAATACTAACCCTAAGTCTGTTTTATTTTAGTTTATTTTGGGTAGAGTCCAGCCCCCAAAATGTAATTCTTTGCTGGGTTTAGGTCTGTAGACCCCACAGCAGAAGCAGCAACATGGCTTCCTCTGCCCTTCCTAAGAATTTCCCTGGCTGCTAAACGTTTTGATGTTAGCACATGTCTGTCCTTCATAAGGGACTCTGAGACATTTAGTAAGAAAAAAAAAAAGTGACAACATAGAGCTACACAAATTCTTCTTTTCCCAAGTTGCTTGTTCTATATTAGCTTTCAAACAAGAGTTTGCCAGCTTTGTTTTAAAGAAAGCACCAATGGACTACCCCAAATACTACTTGTCTATTTCTGATCAGCTCCAAGCTTCAGCAGAATACAATAAGTGAAGAATGGTTGCTTTAAATGGATAGCCTCAGAATGACCCCTAATTCTGCCTTTTGCTTCTTCTCCCTTAATACTTGGGTTAGTGCTTGGTTGTCTTTGGTACTTGACATTCAGGATTGGGCTGGGAGAGGTTATGCTTGGGACCTCATCTCAAATATCTCTACCTTAAGAGTAATTTAAGACTCTTCCTTTCTATGGTACCTATCCCAAGGGATAGACAAGTACAGAAGAGGCTGGAGCTAAAGCTAGAGCCAGGCTAGGCCAGGACAGGAAAGTTTCTTTGTGGGTCAAATATTCTCTAACAGGCATATTCTCAACAGGCCCCTCTATGTGACAGTTCTCCTTCTGCTGGGCTGACCAGGGCACCAGGGCAGCATGGGCCAGCACCAGGAGGACATCTCCCAGAATATGTGCCCTAAATTCTCTCATCTGGTGGTTTAGGATCTTGGACTATTTAATCCCAGACTGCTAATTAGATGGTCTATTCCAATGTGGGGGGGGGTAGTAACATAAAAAATAGCAGGGTGTCAATTGTTATTTCACAAATTGAACAAATAAAATACTCATCTTTTGTTATTTCAGAAAAGGACACTTTAACACAAAAAATACAGAAGACTTATTCTCTTACTCTTAACATAAAGAATATATCCCAGTTCTTTACCAGAAAGTGAGTTTTAAACTTACACCAACATTATACAGATATATTAAAATGCGTGTGCGTGTGTGTGCGTGTGCACGCACGCGTGTGTGCGCGTGCGTGTGTGCGTGTGCGCGTGCGTGTGTGCGTGTGCGTGCGTGCATGTGTGTGCGTGCGTGTGTGTACGAGTGCACATCAATATGCATGCATGCGTGTCATCATCCTTCTTTGTTTTTCCTCATCACATGGCAGCCATAGTATAGTGATGGACTCTGGGGCCAGAATACCTGAGTTCAAATATAGGCTCTACCACTTATGATCTGAAGAACTTCAGATAAGTTACTTAACTTCTCTGGTCCCTGGGTTTATCATCTACTAAGTAAAGGTGATAGTAATAGTACACACTTTCCAGAGGGTTATGAAGATATAATGATTTAGTATATGAAAATCACTTAGCACAGAGGAAACACCCAGTAAATGGTTGTTATTATATTATTTTGTTGCCATAGACCAGTAAAGTCTTAATAAATTAGTCTCTGGGAACCACTGACAGAACAACTCATTCCTCTTCCAGATGAGGAAAATGTGAAGTCTAGGACAGGCATAACTTCAACTAAGGTCCATGGCCAGTTATAGAACATAAGAGAAGTAGAATTCAAGTCTCTTGACCAAGACTGACATATCTCTGAGGTCTCCTAGAAACAAGTGAATTTGGCAAATGGCTACGGCGGGTGAGGCAGAAATTGGTGGGTTTCTGGCACCTGGAGGACGTGGGTAGGGAGCCTGAATTTAGCTGGGCACAATGGCCAAATTGGGTGCCACTGTGATCGGAAAGTCTAGTCACTGCAGTTCTCTTTTCTCTTCTCTTCGACCCCAGAGAAAATGAAAACAAGAGTAGGTAGGGGCGTGGGGGATGTAGGATCTCACTTTGCAACTCTTCCTCCTCCGGTCTCCAGTCCCCACAGAATATCTGCTGAGCTCCAGCTCCTGCCTCTCACAACTCTGCCAGTGGTCCCGCCTCTGGATGCAGAGTCTGTTGATAGAGGTCCTGCCCTGCCACTCACCAGGGCTGGAATAATGCCTCAACCTTCTGACTCATTTTTTTGCTGCTGTGGTTTGGGGGCTATTCTCCATTTTCTAAGCAGATGCTGCCTTGGCGAGGGCCACCGGATCAAGTAGGGTTGCACTCCGTGGCTGCTTTTTGATTTTACATAGCAGGAAATCAGGCCGCCCAAGGCAGACTCTGTCAAGTCCCTCTGTTCCATTAACTTTCGCTCATAACTTTCTCACTCATGAATGCCTCCTGGTCACATGTTCCAGGCAGGAAGAAGAAAAAGGAAAATAACAAAAAGGAAGGGATGAGTCTATATGAAGAAACCCAGACTTTCCCATAAACCCTCCACCAGCTTCTGCAGATATCTCATTGGTCACATGGCTGCTCCTAACAGCAAGAGAGGCCGGGGAATGTTGTGTTGTGTCTGGGCAACAAATTGTGGTTTTATTAGGAAGGAAGGAGAGAATAGATATTGGGTAAAAAACTGTCTGCCAAGAAGTTGTAACCAGAATAAAATTAAGCCTTTTGCTTCCTCTTTCCTCCAAAGTCTCCTTCAGCAGGGTCACATTTAAAGGAAACATTAGTCCAGCTCCAGAAACTGGTACAGTCTGTACCAATTACTGACACCCCTGCCCACAAGCATCATCGCACAACACACATCACCCACACAACCTTTGCTACAAGTCTTTTTATACTTTCCTCTCATTAGCTACTCAGTCTCCCTTTCTCTTGCAAAACAAAATGACAAACAAAGCAAAATCAAGGCCAGCCCACAGAGCGAGCTGCTTGTCTCTTCACTCCCCCACTCCTCCCACCTCCTCTTCCATATCTCAGTGTTTTCCCTCTTGTGGAAATTAATTTGGTCTGTGGGCTTTTACAAGTCTAGGCCTCTACTCGTCACCACTATAAGCACAGCCAAGGCTGAAAACAAAAATTCTGGGAGAGCACATAAGGCCTGTAAGCTATCCTAAGCTATCCCCTGCTAGCCAGTTTATGAGTGAGCCAGTGTAAACCCCAGCTCTGCTTACACACACACAATGCCTGCAACACCTGTCAGGAGCTTCCCCATCTCCCGCCTCAGCCTCTTGCTCTCTTGGCTCTTGGTTTATTCTGAAATGTCTCTCCCTACTTTGATGCCGATCCTACTAGTTACAGCCAAATGATTTCCATCTGCTCCTTCAAAGGCCCACTTAAGATCGACTCTGAGGAGGCTGCAATTAGCCTCACCCGGCTCCAATCCAGCCTGTTCACTACTGCTCTGAGAGGTAAGCCCCTGGTTTGTATGATTTTTATTTCACTTGACATTCAACTCTTGGATCGCATGTCTGTTTTCTTTATATCTTTCCATTTCCCCCATTAGGCTGGGAACAACCTGAGGGTAGGGTTTGGACGTTATGCATTCTTTTTCTCTGATATGTCTTGGGCACCTTCATGTGTCAAGCACTGAGGGAGGAGCTGAGGATATAAGGCAGAACCAGCCCTGGCCTCCTTCAGGACCAGCCTCTCCTGGTCCTTTTCTGGCCTTCGGGACAGTGCTCTGCCTGATCCAACAGGGTGACTGACCACTGTCTTGATGTAGATGAGGAAGGGGGTTGGGATTCAGCCCCAGAGATGAGCCCCATTACCATCTTCCTGGACTCCAAATTCAACGCACTTAAGCGGCTCCTCTAAAAAGGCCCCAGGCCTCCTCCCAGTACCCAGCATCCGGTGTTACTGTTGGCTCTGCCTGCCTGCCGCGCAGCCAGGGACTGAAGGAGCTTTTATTTCAAATGAGGGCAGTCAGCTGAATTTCCAAGTCAAAGATTTTCCACTTCAATTTTTCCTGTCTTCTTTTTAGCCCAAATAACACGTTCATTTTCTGGAAAAGGAGACAGACAGATTCTGCTTCTAAGGGTTAAAAACTTTATTCGGAATACCTGGGTGTGATGGGTAGGGCTCATGCCAAAGCACTTCTTCTGCTGGGAGGGAAAGGATGAGGAAGCCACCGACAGGGCTCTCCATCCCCCAGGAAGACAGAGGAGTGACATCAAACCAGAGAGACCAAGCCTTTTCCCCTCTCTATCCCGTACTCCACCCCAATCTTTTTCCATTTCTTTTCGTTCTACCTTCTCTTCCTCTTTTCCTTCCATCTGTCTTCCTGTTCTCTTCTCTCCCTCTCCTTACTCTTCATTCATTCACTCATTCTGTCAGTCAGTCATTCTCTCAGGAGACGTTGCTTTAGCCCTTGCTAATGTGTTGGACATGGTGTTGCAAGTTAAGAATGCAGAGACAGAAAAATCAAGTCTCGAGGCTCTTACAGACTTGCATTTGTGGAGGGTGGGGCTCACAGATGACGGGCTGGGGTGAGTAGTGACATTTGGCAAAGAGAGCTAACTGGTAAGTCTCCAAGTACATTCAGAGGCTCAGGCAGTCTATCTAGAATGTGGGAAACCCTGGGTTCAGGGTGACAAGACTTAGACAACCTCTAGCAGGTACCTGGTGCAGCCTGGCTCATTAATACCTCCTGTCCCATCCTAGCAGAAGGCCCCTCAGTGAGAAAGAACATGGACTATGTGAACATGCTACCCCTATTCAAATCGCAGTTCTACACGTTCTGTGTAATCGTAATGAGTCACTTAATCTTCTTCTTATTATTTATTTATGACATAGACTTTTTTTTTTAGAGCACTTTTAGGTTTACAGCAAAACTGAGCAGAAAGTACCAAGGGTTCCTTGTACATTCCTGCCCCCACATGCACAGCCTCCCCCACTATCAACATCCCCCTCCAGCGTGGTATACTTTTGACAGTCAATGAACCTCCTTTGACACAGCATCACTACACAAAGTCCATACTTTACCTTCAGGTTTGCTCTTGGTGTTGTATGACCAATATATAAGACCTGTACCCACCATTATATTATCATGCGGAATAGTTTTATTGCCCTAAAAACCCTCTGTGCTCTGTTTTTGTGTATCTTTTTATCCCCAATGTCTTCTTCTTCGAAATGAGAGAAATAACTGTCTCATGGGTGATCATGAGGATACAATAAGATACTACACAGGAGTGCTTGCTTTAGGTGTGAGTTATTTATATGATATTTCCATGAAAAGCCAAGAGCCCTCCCACAGTGGTTTCTGACTATAGTGTATGCTACTGGAGAAAGGAGAGAACCAGGTGGGGAGGGGTGAACTTTCTCTGAAGCCCCAAGACACATGCTGCCTCAGCGGGTTTGGTGATGGGCTTTGAGGGTAGCCTACTTGGGAGGAGAACACGGAGACCCACGGGATTCCAGGGGACACTGGATGGTTCCCTGCTCCTGAAGTAACTCATCCAGCTTTATCCAGGCAGTCCTCTGGTTGCTCTTGGCAGGGGCTCAGAGAGCCTGCATGAGTCACCTCCACGTGGCTGCTGTGGGAGGAAGCGGGTAGAGAGGCGAGAGGGAGGGACAGAGAGGGCTCATATCCAGGCTGAGCCACGCTGGCTTGGAGAAATTGTTCCTGAAAGTCCCTGGCAAGAAGTGGACTGCTGTGGGCTGTTAACCTGCCATGCAAATCGACAAGTAAACAGTCTCCAATGAGAATCCCAGAAGCCCAGTTCATTCCAGAGACCCAGACACTTACTTGGGACTCCAGGTAGGGACCAGCCCATGCACAACCTGAGGCAGGGGTGCTGGTTTCTTGCCCCTCCAATATCCAGGCAGGGATCTTGCCCAGGAGACCTCAGTCTCCTGCACCCAGACAGGTAGTATCCACACAGACAGGGCAGTACAGATGCCACAAATGTATCACCCTTTGTTCAGATGGGAAAAATCACCCTGGGGTCTGCTTGGGCTGTCTAGACAGAGCAAATGAGCTGGGCCATGGTGCTAGAGACACGTGTGAGCCATGTGGTAGGCTTAGGTGAGAAACCCCTAGTTTCCACCTCATGGGTCTGTCACCAGGCAGGGCATAACTCTGTGTGGGGGGATGCCAGGTGCTTGCTGTATATATACTTGGAATTTATTGGCCTGCAGTGAAGAGGGGTGGAGTATGAGAGGATGGAATGGAACACATCTGGTGACCTGATTTTTTTTGTTTTTCTGCTCTTGGTGAAGGGCCTCGGCTGTGCTCGGGGCTGGAAGAGAAAGTCAGGGAAATGGGGCAGGGGCAGGAGAAGGGAAGATGGGGGCAGGGAGCACATGTTATTTGGCTGGGCTCAGAGGGAGAGAGCCTGTTTGATCCTGAGAAAACCTCTACACCTCATGGAGTAGGAAGGGCTCACAGTCCCCATGTGAAGACTGAATGAGGAAGAAAAGTATGATCACATGGACATTTAGCAGCAATTCCAACAGATATAACATGCAAACATACCTATACATAAATCCAAAAGCAGCACATAAACACACACACCTTCAGGTACAGTTGCAAACACAACCATCGGCTATACAAAGAAAGCTTACTTACACACATGCTGCCACTGAAAAACACAATGTTCATCGAGACTGGAGGGAGTCATGCAGAATATCAAGACCAATGTGCTTGAACCATCATCACCCCCTGGGTGTTGAAAAATCTAATGTCTATCTCAAGTTTTCTGCAAACTTCCAGAGACCACACCTGTCTTTGATGAATCATTCACCCAGGGTCCTCCAGTCACTCCTCATTATCATCCTGTCCCACACCTCCTCCACGCAGATGGAGAATGTGGCAAAAAGACTCACAAGGCTTTTGTGATGTGGCAAACTTGGTAAGATTTGGAGAAATGAAGAGATTTACATTGTAGCAATGCAAACAACTTAACAGACATTTCTGTTCTTATTTTAAAAATCCATCGGTCATTTTCACAACTCCAGATCCAGACTCTCTCCATGTTATTCGGCCAATCCCCTTTCCCTCTTCTCTGTTATCTTCTCAGGACAAAATCCAAATTCCTCTTATTTTCTTATGTGGAGAAATTCAGCTCTCTCCAACCTCTGTCTCCAAATTTGGCTCCTAAACTTCCTTAGCATAGCCCCAAATTCACTGGAAACCGGAAAATAGCCACTGGAGCTTGCTGATTAAGCTCGTGAAACAGAGGCCTTCCCCATCTTCCTCTATAGGGGGTAGTTTATATTTTCCTAGTTAAACATAATTACACACATAAACACTTAGACACAAAAACAAAGAACTCTCTATACACTTCCCCAAATAGGTTAGGCAGAGAATGAACTCATCTAGGCCATGCTCAGGCCAGCAAGCTAAATTCAAAATCAGTGACTCTATCCCTTTCCCCACTTCTATTATTTCCAGGGCTCTTCTCACCATGGACTTATCAATTTATGAAGTCAACATCATTGAGAGCTTGCTATATACCAAGCAGTCTACTTGGGATACAAAGATGGAAAAAAAAAAAAAGCCACACAACTCAAGGAGCTCAAATTGTAGATGGAGTGGCAGATAAGTAAACATGTAATCATAATATAAGTAGAGTAAGCTTGTGATAGGAAAGTAAAATTCACTACTGGAACACGAAGTAAGGGTAACTTTTAAAAAAGTTTTTATTAAAAATATCTAACACAGAATATTATATTAGTTTCAAGTGTACACATATTTATTCAACATTTATATACCTAAAGAAGTGATTACCATGATAAGCCCAGCAACCATTTGACACTGTATACTATCACAATATTATTGAACATATTCCCTATGCTATACACAATATCCCCATGACTTATTTGCTTTATACATGGAAATTTGATCCTCTTATTCCCCTTCGCCCTCCTCCTACCATTTTTTAATTTTTTAATTGGAGTTGACATTCAATATTATTTAATGTTAGTTTCAGGTGTGCAGCACAGTGGTTAGACATTTATATAATTTATGAAGTGATCCCCCTGACTAATACCCACCTGGCACTTTACATAGTCATTACCATATTATTGACTATATTTCCTATGCTTTAGAAGAAGGGCAATTTAATCAGTTTGGCAGTGGAGGTGTGAGAAGGTGTACAGGATGAACAGAAGTTCATCACTTAAAGAAGAGGGGGTGTCACTGGGGGCCAAACCAAGCTATCATCCATTTATTTGTTCACTTAATTTTTAGTACTGTGCTAAGCAGTGAACAGACAGACTTTACTTAGTAATGAAAACTGTAGACTTGAACAAATATGTGAGTATTCTGGAAGGGAAGCTGAGTCAAGTAAACCTCTCTAACAAGGGTGACGTCTAGGCTGAGACCTAAAAGAAGAATAAGAGTTAACTAAAGGAAAGAGAGTGGGAATGTGTTCAGGCAGAGGAGTGAGCATGCTTGAACCTAAAGGCAAGAAAGAGTTTGATGCTTATGAAAAACAGCGAGGAGTTTGCATCATTAGTGCTAAGAGACATGGAAGAGAGTGGAATAAAATGAAGCTAGAGAAGGAGGCAGGGTCCAGGCATATTAGAGTTTCCCCCAACACACTTCCTCCTGATTCAGTACAGAGCAGAGTTAGAGGGAACTCTAACAAAGCAGAGCCTAGAGTCCAACACTGTGAGATTAAAGAGCTTTGGCATGAAGGCTGATTCTGACCAGTGTGTGGCTGAGTCTGGGAGCCCCTCTGTATCCAGTCACCTTGACATGGAACATATAGTCTAGAAAGACTACAAGAGTAAGCCAATAGAGCTGTAACTTTGGGTCTACTCTAGCTAAGTGTCACATGAGTACATGGGATTCTCTTCCCTTAAAGACTCACCACCATGGCTGGTGCAGAGATCAATAGAGATGTCATGCAGCATCAGTTGGGGATGCATTAGTCAAATGTGACCAGCTATGAATGAGAGACCATGCAATAGTCAATAGTGGCCAAAGAAAGAACCTAGCAGTAGTCTGGCAAATCTTCAAGTTCTCCCTTCTTTTGAATGAATTTGAATGAAGATCGACTCCTTTGGACTGAGCACCACTGTAGTCCTTAGGCCCAGAAGGGATACAGATTGGAGCTTGAGTGGTTAGTGTGAATAATAAAAAGAGGCAGGTCCTTATTTTTATTTCAAGTTGGTGATGTTGGTCATGCAAGTTACACTCAGCTAAAGGATGGGAAGCCATCGAAAGCATTAAGTAAGAATCTGACAACATCAGAATAATGTTTGTAAAAAATTACTTTGAATACTGTGCAGGGCATGGATTGAAGGAGAGAAAGAGAACAAAGCCAGAGAGACTAATTAGGTTTTATTAGTTAGGAATGCTTTCAGCTGCAAGTAAGAGAATACCCGATATAATTTAAACCTGTAATGATATTTATGGTTTACTAACAGGAAATCAGGACATAAGGCATCCTCAGGGATGGCTAGGCAGCTCAATGATAGTCCCGAAGACTCAGGCTTCTTCTGTCCTTCCACTCCACCATCCTCCATGTGTTGGCTTTTTATTCTCTTGCTTTTCCCCTCATGGTTGCAAGATGACTGCTTTACCTCCAGACAGCAATCTTATTTAAAGCAGAAATAAGGGGGAAGGAACACTGCCAGCCACCACTTATTCCCCTTCTCAGATGAGCAAAGCTTTCCCAGAAGCCCATCATAGATGTCTCTTTATATCTCATTGGTAAGAACTGGATCATATTGCCCCTCTAACCACAAGCAAGGCTACAAGATCGAGTGTCAGTATTGTTCACTATGATTCACTACCTGGAGCTAGACATGTTGCTGCCTGGGGCAAAACTGGGATTCTGATAGTCAGGTAAAAAGAGAAATGACTGTCAAGTAGGAAATAAACAGTGATAGTCACAGAGGCAAGAGAAGATGGCCTCAACTAAGATGGTGGCATTGGAGACAGAGATATTTAAGAGATGGAAGTTACAAAACTTAGTGATGGGAAGTAGAAAATGAAGGAGAGGAAAGAGAAAAGAATGGTTTCAGTGTTTCTAGCTCGGGCAGCCAACAGATTATGATGTCATCTACTAAGACAGAAAACATGAGAATGTGAGGAATAAACACAGATGTAGGGAAGATGAAGTGTTTGCTTATAGACCATTTGAATTTGAGGTGTCTGCATATATCTAAGTATTAATATTATACAAGCAAGTGGATACATCACTCCAAAGCTGAAGAAGAAGGTCAGAGCCATAGATATGGACTTGAAAATCATTAGAAGCCATGGGAGTGGATGAGTTTATTAGAGAGGATGCTTTGGATTGCACAGAAATATAACACAAACAAAGTTAAGGAGAGAAAAAAGATTTTTGGCTCACACAGCAGGAGATGCATAGATGGGGCTAGATTTTGGCCCAAGAGCATCTGGTACTTAAATTTGGAGGTTGGGTTTTTCTCTCCTCCCCACCCCCAGCTCTCACTTAAAAAAAATATTTTATAACAAACTATTCCTCTGTATATTATTTCCTTATATTCTCATGATTATCCTTTTGAACTTTAAAGAGGAAAAAATCAAAACCTGAAAGATTAAGGTGCCTGTCCTCACTCAAGAGAGGAACAGACTTGGATTTGCCATCTGCAAGAGTCATGAATCTTCGACTCAGGGCTCCTGGACCTCTAGCTGTGGGCAGAAAGGGCCCTTCAATGAAGCTGTAAGTTGTTTCTTTCTTACTGTCATGTAAACCAACATGACTGATGATTATCTCTTGCAGCAATTCACTGAAGCTCAGCAAGAACTGACCAACACAATTTAATATTTTGACCTTTTTATTTTATTTTATTTTTTATTTTTTTACCAAGGTCCCTAAATCACCACCTCCAGAGCTGTTTGTTTTTTTTCACATGGGAATGATATGAGCATGTATAAATAATGAGTAAGATCCAGGAGAGTAGAAAAGATTGAAGACACAGAAAATGAGCGTGCAAAGGTAGTAGGGCATGGGACCCATAGCACTAGTGGAAAGACTGGCCTCATAAGTTGCCTTCCATTGTAATAGGAAGGTTAGGAGGAGAGGATGGGTAAGGATGCAGGGAGAATTGTGCATATATATGTTGGCTTACTCTGCCCTATTTCAATCTCCTTTTATTTTACCTCCTCTGTTATAGAGGCTGGAAAAGAAAATGCTTAAATTTCGAGCATCCTTTGCAGCTAGAGGTGTTCATGAGATGAGTTCTAGTCAATAGAAGTAGGAAAAATCCCAGAGGAGATCCTCCCTTTCTGAATAAGAGGGAAAAACCTGTCTAGCAGTAGGCTTTTCCCTTCCCTCCTTTTTCTGGTAGATTTTTCTCTACCAGACCGCATTTACCAAACAATTCATATTCTGAGAATACTGTCTAGCAGTGGGCTTTTCCCTTCTCTCTTCTTCTTGCCTGGACATTGACTTTGATACTTGGAGCTCCTGCAATCATGAGGAGAAAGTCCACACTCTAAGGATGATGGAACAGGAAGATAGTACGAGTCTGGTACCTTAATGACCTCCCTGAGCAGCTGTACCTGCCTTATGCTGTCTATCTGTATACTTCTTGTTGCATTGAAAGGTAAGAAGGAAAAGAAAAGAAGGAAGGGAAGGGAAGGGAAGGGGAAGGAAGGAAGGAAGGGAAGGAAGGAAGGAAGGGAAGGAAGGAAGGAAGGGAAGGGAAGGGAAGGAAGGGAACGGAAGGGACTTTCTTAGTTAACCCACTGACTGTCAGGTTTGTTACTCATAACTAAACATGAACCTGGTTTGCGTATGCTCTGGGCCCTCTGGCATGTCTCTTTTTCTTTATAGGCGCAACCCCCCCGGCAGCTGTGGACGTATTGATGGCAGGAAATGCTGAGGCTCAGTGGGGCACCTCAGAAAACATGTGGGTATCAGGCTCCTGTAGAAGTAAAACAGGAGAGCAGAAGGTATTGGATGAGCAGACGCGGAGGAGCCTATCTTTGGGAAGGAGTAGTGAAGACAAGAGAGAACGTAGAGACACATTATATAACAGAAAAAGTCGACAGGGGTTAGCTGATCTGGTCCTAGCCCTGGGCCTGCCACTAACCAGCTGTATCATGTCCCTGGGCTTCAGTCTACAGAATGAAGGATTTGAGCTGGATCAGTGGTTCCCAACTTTATAACCATCAAAAAAGAGGACCCTGTATTTTTTGAAAGATTTTTCTCTACCAGACTGCATTTACCAAACAATTCATATTCTGAGAATATTGTGTTGATGTAATTCCAGCCCAAAGCAAAGAAAACCTTTTGATTTAGCTTAATTAATCTTACCATAGGATGAAATCTTCATTGGTTTTTTGGAAAAATTGAAAATGTCTCTCAGGTCCATACAATTATCTTTGAGGACATGTGGTGACCTAGCGATCTTGAGCACGGGCCCAGGAGAGGACTGAGGCCCAGTTCTGTCTCCCATGATGCAGATCCCTGTGCTCCTAGCAGCCAGTGGAGGCACATTTTCCATCCTGCTGCCAGCCCTGGTTCTGACTTCTAGTGACAAGGGGCTACTTCATTTCCTTTATAAAAAACAAGCCTGTCCAAATGGCACATTCCCGCTGGTGGGAGGGCACATCTTTTGCCCTGCATGCCTGCCAGTCCTCCTCAAAGGCAGCCTTCTTCCACCCCACCCCACCTCCCTCCTCACCCTAGAAGGAAGCCATCTCACCCAAATTTTCATCCCATTTACCCTACGCTGTGATCTGTTCACCTGAGAGACCTGAAGACCCTCTCAGCTGGTCTGAAGAACAAGCCCTGACCCCTGCCCTCAGGTATCTCCATCTGCTGTTGAAGAGAGAAGGGCAGAGATCCCCAACTCAGCTGTAATGGAACATTCAATATGCTGTTGGAACACTGAATGGTCACTTCTGCTTGGAACAGTAAAATCAGGAAGAGGTGAAGGAGGAGGTGACATCTGAGTCAGGGCCTGGAGGCTGACGGGAGAACATTTGAAGACCAGTTCCCCAAAAGAAGGTTGGCTGGGATGGGGAAAGGCAGGGCTTCATTCTGATTAGCAATTCATTTGCCTGACAACTTTATTTAAGCCCTTCCTCCCTCCTTTTCTCCCACAAATATTTATCAAGTATATTTTTTTGTGCCTGTTAGGTGGCAGAAACAAATATGAATAAGGCATGCCCTGTCATGATGGAGCTCACAGATTAATGAGGACACAAGCACACAGAACTTCTAGCTCCTGGTCCTGCAATAGGGGGTAGTACCTTCAAGGAGACATACCCTAGACTCCAGACCAGCATCTGACTATGCCCCCTGATGATAGCAGGCAGCATTCTACCAAAGAACTCTCAACAAGTCTTGGCCCTAGGCCCCTCTTACAGTCTGGTGTTTGCCTCCCTTGATTGAAGAGATAGATACCCTGTGTCATCTCTGTCTGCTCTTAAAGCTGTAGAATATTCCTGCTTAAAGGCCAGAGACTGAACCAGATGACTTCTCCTGCTCCATGAGTCTGTAATGGGGAGAGGGGCTCTAAGGAAGCCTCTGAACCTGCTGTATTGGGTGCAGTCTTGAGGGACAGATAGGAGAAGACCCTTAGAGCAAGGTGACATCAGTTCCAATCCTGCTCCTTAAAAGAGGGGGATAGGATAGTTGTCCCTATGACTCATTGCCCTGAAGGAGTTCAGGCCTGGACAGAGGATGGGGGACACATTCAAGGGATTTGGAAGTTAATGGAGAGGCCCATTGTGAACCAACACAAAATAATCCTTGGTGGTGCTACAGTCTTGGTAGATCCTGGAGCAGAGAGGCCAATGCAATGAATTCTGCCCAGCAATGCTCACTGAACATCTCCCAAGGCCAGTGCTACTGTGGAGATTCCCAGGGAGAGAAAGATTTATTCCTTGCCCCTTCAAGTGTCCCTTAAAGTTGCTGAGACTTTATGTTTAAGTGGGGATGTTATGTTTAGAGTAAGAAAACTGCCCTGGGAGGAGCACAGAGGGCCGAGTGAGCTCAGAGATAGAGAAGATCCCACTGTCAGGGTGGTTAAAATGGAGAGAGCAGCTTCAAGATGAGACTCACATCAGTTAGGACTGCCTTGGGCTGTAAGGGAACAGAAGCCTGAGTGCTGAGGTTTAACAAATAGGGCTTCGTATTTCTCGTGTAACATGAAGTGTAGAGGGAGGCCAGTACAGGTGTCGAAGCTGCCATCAAGGACCCAGGCCCTTTTGTCTTCTGGGCCAGCATCCTTAACATGTCTCCTTCATGGGTTGCAAGTTGACTCCTCCACCCCCGACATCACATCATAGACTTTCCAGAGAGCAAGAAGGAGAAAAGCATAAGACACATGCTAGCTCTTCCTCCCCCTTTTTTATTAAAAAAAAAAAAAAAAAAACGTTTATCTCACTGGCCAGACTGTGTCATATCATTACCCCTAGTAACAAGGGAGCCTGAAAAGTCAATATTTTTAGGAGGGCACATTGATCTCCCTCCCCCAAACAACATTGATGTGCTATAAATGAAGTGGACGGCAGGGCAGATCAAAGTTTGCAATGAGCAGTACCTGTCAGGGCCCTAAAGAAGCTGTAGAAGCTGTCTGAATAAAGTGTGAAAGGACTTCTAGGTAGAGGAAACCGCAGGAGCAAAAGCCCTGGGTGGGGATGTGCCAGGAGTACTTGGGAAATTGCCAACAGTCCAGTTCAGCTGGAGCATAGAGTGTGACTAGGAGCAGTTGGCATTTCCAGGTTTGTGGAATCACCCTCCAGCTCAGACACACACTCTGCACGCAGCAGATTAGGCATGGGGGAAGCAACAGCAGACAAGGAGCAACAGCTGAAAAAGTCAAGGTCGGTGGCAACCTGAGACAATGATTGAAGTTCCGAGAAAAGCAAATGATGACAAATCTTCTGACCACCTGGAATTACCAGCCACAAGCAAAGGGCTGCTGGGCTGGACCCACAGACACTCTCAAGCAAAGCAGACCCCCAGATACACTAGAGCCTCTCATTGCTCCCTGAATAAACCAGGGAATTAGGTACCTGCATCTGCCTCTTGCCTGAGGTCCATTTATTGTCGCTCTTCCTTCCCCACCTCTCCTAGTGTCAGCCTGTCCAGGCTGCAGTGAGAACACCGTCAGGCAGTGCAGAGGCGTGAGGGTGGAGGGTGCTGATTCCAGCTCTAGGGTGCAGGACAGGCATTCACTGCACTCTTCCTGAAGTTCTTCAGACACACCTATAACTGGGATGGGGTGGGGGAGTTGTATGGATGCAACCACTTTTTGCTGCTGTGCCTTGCCAGAGACACCTGTCTTTTTTGACTGGAAGGTACTTCAGAGTCTCACCTTCCTCTTGTTACCAGTGAGACTCTTTCCTTCTGCTGACCTCTGACAAGGCAGAGAGCAGGGGGCCACCGTCCCACTCAAAGCTTTGCCATTATGTTTCTCATGTCCCCTCTGCTTCCCCTTCCTTCCTGGGTCTTCTTCTGCCCTCTGGTTCTTCTGCATTACTTTTTGAGGACCCTCTTCAGTTTCCCACATTTTATTGAAGGTAGGATAGGGTGGGGTAGGGATATTGTTTAAGTTCTGGGGAGTAAGTTCCGGTCCACTTTTTATTAGGATTCATTCTACAGTTCTTCAGTTTCCAGAAGAGTTGCATTCCTCCAATCCATGGATACTGGACTCTAACGCAGATGTCAGGACCCCCCCCCGCCCCCGCTCCGAGAGAAATGCTGGAATGGAAGGACCGAGTGACTGACACATCATGTAGCCTAATATCCCACCTCGTCCAGAAAGCCCTCTGCAGCATGCCTGCAGGAAGCTGGGCATTCCTGGAGACAGAAAACTCCTTACAACTCTCAGTCTCTCTGGTGGTCGGATACACTTTGGGGCAGTCCTACTGAGGAAAAGGAAACAAAATCTCCCTCATGTTATAATAGCAGGCACTACTGGGCACTTTCTCTATTGCAGGCACTTTGCAGGGCACTGTATTATGCTGTGCTGTACAGAAAGACCTCACTGAGTGGCACTCTGACCTGCAAATTCGGTTCTATTTTACCCATTTCACAGGTGAGGACACTGACAAGAGAGCTTGAGTAACTTGTTCACGGTCTCAAGACTAATAAGTAGCAGTGCTGGTATTTGAGGTTAGAACTCCAACCCTGTGTTCTTTCCTCTACATCTGCTACATTGACCTTGGCACTGCTGACATGTGAGGCTGGAAAATTCTTTATTGAGGGGCTGTCCTGAGCATTGTGGGATGTATAGCATTGCCCCTGGCTTCTTCCCACTGGATGCCAGTAGCACCCTCCCTCCAGTTGCAACGAAAATCATCTCCAGACATTGTCAAATGTTCTCTTGAGGGGGAGGGACATTACTCCTGCTTGCTTTGTCTGCACGGCATTACATGTTGTCTCTCTAATGAGCTCAAAAGTTCCTTCCACCCACTGGCCCTGGTTCTCCCCTCTGGAGTCACCCAGAGCATCTACTTTGTCTTTATATCACCTTTCGGTCCTTCACATAATGATGAGGCTATTCTTTATCTTCAAATCTCTTCTCCAGATCAAATGCCAACATTCTTTCATCTTTTCCCAGAATACTGTGGTTTCTAGGTCTTTCACCATGCCAGCTGCTCTCTGATGAACATCGCCTGTAAGGAGAGTCAGGCTAGACAAAATGAAGGACTTTCTTCTTCACATCTCCTCCTTTACTCCTCTTGCATGATCAGCCATCGCCTCCTCTGTAAAGCCCTTCACATCTCTGTCATAGGGTGGGTTTTCCTCCTTTGGTCCCCATTACTCTCTTTTCCAGCCTAAGGCCTCATTATTTGCTCATTCTGTCTCCCTCCACCCCACCCCAGGCTTTTATCTCCTCAAGTTCTAATTCACCATTATATTTCTCTGAGCTCTGAGCAGGAAGCCTGACACATGGTAGGCTCTCACTAAAATTCTGATAGCTAAATGTGTATATAATAACAGCACATAATGAATGTTGGGTTTACAGAGGTGAAAATTGCTTTGAAAAGATATAAAGCATTATATGAATATCAAGGCTTATATTTTTCTTCTTTTCTTCTTCTATCTCAGCCCTTCTCTTCCTTCTGGTCCTCTCCACGCCAGACTCACAGATTGGCAGAGACAATTAACTAGATTTATTTGACGGGTGGGAAATCCAGGAAAGAGGGTACCTTCTAGACATTTTTTCCCATTCTTTAGTCTGGGCAGGTTGCTCCAGTGGGGATTAATGTACGGGTGGCCAGTGTTAGACTCTAACAGGAGCTGCTTTCCTCTCTCTTCCTGCCCTCTTAGTGATTTGCAGGCCAGCTTGTTAGGGAAATTCAACTTACTCTAGAACCTATCACCTGGAAAAATATCTCATAGCACACATGGTGAACAAGGAGTGCATTAATGGGAACGGAAAACCAGTGGTGGGCTCTGGGCCAAGGTGCCCATCAGCTCTGGAATCTGGTTAAGTCTTCCAGTGGTACCAAAGGTATGCTGTTGTGGCTGGCCTGGATGGCAGCCACACAGACCTGGCATCAAATGTGTCCCTCTACTCCCCACTCCCCTGGAGTCTGAGAGGACTGTAGAATCAGTGGGCCATTGCTTCACTGGGCTTCTAGGTTTGACACTCTTTGCAGTCCTTTGCTAAGTTCCGGGTCACCTTCGACTTCAAGTCCCTCAATGAACAGAGCCCAGTAGGTGCTTGGAGAGCAGGAGGAGGAGAGAAACTCCTGGGATACGCAGTGCTGCCTTGGGAGCTCTCAGCCTGATGGGAGACCCACTTGCCCTCAGGAAGTTAGGGAAGAGCGACTCCCACAGGAAGAAGGTTCAGTAATGCGTATAGTTAAGCATGACCTTCAAAGCCACCAACCTTCACTGTGAGGAGAGCTACTGCACGGTGGGGATGGGGACTTTGAAAAGGTTCAGAAGACAGGTCTGAGCAGGGCAGAGCACACATCTCCCCAGCTAATATGGAATGTGTCATTCTGACTGGTACAGGAAAAGTAGATGTGTGGGGGAGTCAGGGAAGGGGGTGGTGGTGGCTAAACTCAAAGGCACCTGAGTACAACCCCCTCTCCATGGACATGAGAGAGGGAAGATGGCCTCTTTCCCTCTGGCCCATGTTCTTCTCTGGTCTGATATCAGGGAATGTGACAGAGTGGTTTGGAAAGAGGTGAGATCATAAAGTGGGGCCTCTGAAGAGAGAACTGAACCATGGTCTGAGCTCTAGGCCTGTGTCGCTGGCCAACCCACTAAGTGGCTTTGAACAAGTCCCTCTGGCCCTACATCTCAAAACTCAAAGACAGTGATTGACTTGGGAGAAGGGATTCAGGACAGTTGTGCTGGATCAGCCTCAGGCCAAGGTCATGTCTGGCTGTATCCCCAGCTCCACCGCAGCCCCAACCTACTTCTGCTCCCACCTCCCAAGGCCAGGCACCACACACCAAGAGGCAAGGGGACAGCAAAAGCACTCTCCATGGATATTTCTGTGGCCACAAAAATGAACTAAGCATGCATTGCATGACCTCCCCCTCATCAAAATAAAAAGGAAGCTGATAGGTTGGTGCCACAGCCACGTCTAGCAAAACAAGATTTAACAGGGATAAATGTCAGGCCCTAAATTTGAGTTTAAAATTCCAAGTGCATGAGCACAGACTGTTGGAAGCATGATGGGGCAGGGCTTAGAAGAGGCATGTGTAGGAAAGTTTTCAGGGTTTTAAGGGGTGGTAGGCTTGGTGTGATTCACAAAGCTGGTGACAATGAACATTCACCCTAGAAGTGATAACGTTTACAGTGTGCTCAACACAATCTCACATTATCCTCAAATAATCTATGCTCTCTCTACTACTCTATTATCCCCATTTTACAGAAGAAGAAATGAGGCACAGATAGGTTTAAGTAACTTATTCCAAATCTCCTAGCTTGTAAGTGATGAAACCAGGATTTGTCTAGACCCAGATCCTGAATGCTCTGAGATGGAAGCTCAGAATTTAGGACAAGGAGGCAACAGTCCTTCTCTGTGCTAAAGAGAATCTGCTTTCAGTCATCTTCCACTTTGTTCTAAGACCAGCATTGCAAGTCTTCATTAGAGGCAAAATGGCATACATTCAAAAGAGTGTGTTTTGGAAGGTTGGAGAAAGGAATGTTTGAGAATGTCACATTCTCCTTCTTTATCTACCAGGTGCTCCAGCCTCAGTATGAGGAGGCTTCCTTGATACCACCCTCAAATCCATCTCCCTCATTTGCCCATTGCCAGCTCCTCAAGTCACACCCAGCTTAACACCCCCTGAAGCCCTAAAAGCTTTCCCGCTCACGCCACTTCTCAGTCCTGCTTCCTAAACACATCTCAATCCATCTCACTTCTCCCCATCCATGGCCACTTTCCCAGTCTAAGGCATAGCACCTCTCACCCTGATCACCCCTGATTCTCCTAACCATGCACTCCTTTCTGCTCCCCTTCACCACCATGCTGCTGTCCACACCACAGTCAGAGTGAGCTCTGACAACCAAAATGGGAGCATGCCACTTCACTGCACAAAGCCCTTTCAAACATCGCACTCCATGTGAGCCCCAGCTCCTAACTTTGGTTCTACTTACCTCTCCAGACTCCTCTCACAGCCCTATTCACTGCTCTAGCCGTGTTGCTTTTCTTCAGTTTCTGCTCCATGTCATGTTTCTTCTGGCCCCAAGGCCCTCACACATGCTGTTCCCTCGCCCAGAATGCTCTTCCCTATCCCCCAACTCCAATAGCTGCTCCTCATCATTCAAGTCTGGGCTCAAGTGTCCTCTTATAGAGGCTTACACTCTCACGCCCCCAGGGGTTTGTCCTGTTCCCTTACTCAGCACCGTGTTCTTTGCTTCCTACACGGTACACCACACACTTTGAAATTATGTATTTATTTGTGCATTTACTGTAAATTCCATGAGCACAGGGGCGATTTTGTTTTATTTACACAGCAAACCCAAGGCCAAACACAGAGGCACGTGGTAAGTGTTCAATAAATATTTGTGGAGCAAATGAAGGGCCTGGAGAAGAGATTGAGGGAACATTGAGCTGTCCATGCCTGAGAGAGGGCTGTGGAATACGTGATCTTGTATGTCAGAAGCCGGACTAACTTATTTAGCAAACATTAACACAGAACTTACTGTGTACCAGGCACTGCGCTAAGCACTTTCTAAGTAGTAATCCATTAGCCCTCATAACAGCTCTGTGAGGTAGGTACTGGTATTACCCCATCATACGAAAAGGAACAGAGGCCTAGAGAGGCTAAGTAACTCTCCCAAGGCTCCACAGTCGTTAGTGGGGCAGGGCCAGATTTTGAACCAGAATCTAAGCTCTCAAGCATCTCAATAGGAGACCAACAGGTAGAAGTCTCTGGGAGGCCCTGCTCTGGGTCCACAAGAGACTCACTCTCTAACGGGGAGGTCCAGATGCAAAGGCCAACTCCTGAATCCTGGTGAGATGGCATGCTAGGAGGGAGTCCAGCCTGGATGCAGCTGACCTCGGTGACCTCGGAGGCCTGTCTCTCACCTTATGCTCTAGCTGGGGCTGCCAGGGGGATGAAATGACTTAGCGAAAATGGAGGTGCTGATGAAGTTGGAATGTGCTCCTTGAACACAAGGTCATGCGTTCTCCAGGTTGACAGGACTAGAATATGAGTGAGGTCTTCTAGTCAGACTGAAGGTCAAGGAACATGGTCGGGTAGGGACATGGTTCCCGCTAAATCAAGTCATTACATCGTTTCTGTTCCTGCCTTCCCGCCCTCTCTTTCCGACCTCTGATTCCCGGAGAGAGAAAGGGGAGAGTGAGACGAAGAAAGCAGGAAGGCAGCCAACACAAGAAAAGACAGGCTGCTCTTAAAGCAACCACCCAAATTCCTTTCCTGATTTATGAAATTTGGTCCATGCTGGGAACTTTGGGATCCAACTGAAACCCTTTGGCGCATCCTGTGGTGGCTGGGCACAGGCTTTGTTTTGCAGGCAGGTTGCCCTTGCCTGCCCTGCCTGGAATTTTTCTGGCAAAGGGGCCAGTCCAGTTCATAGAGAGGGATATGTGGCAAGGAGAGCTAATGACCCCCATCCTGTGGAATAGATGGAGGCTGGAGGGGTCCCTGGCATTTTGTAAGAGGAGCTAGGAGGGTGGCCCCTGAGCAGACAACTGGGTGAGAGAGCCGAAGGGGCCCAGCCTGAGACTCACTTCAGTCATTTGTTTGGTTTGGCTCTGCCTCACCTGCCGCAGGAGGTGCGTGTGGTGGGCAGAGATAAGCACTGTGCTCCACCAGACGCAGGCACTGAGCCTGGCTAAGCTGTCTGGGTCCTGGGGGATGGTGTCGGAGAGGGCAGTGTACAGGACACAATGTGTACCTGTCATCTAAAGATGAAGAGGGTGGGGGTAGGATATGGAGAGGAGAAGTGGAGATGCTCCGGGGAAGAAGGAGAAAGGGAGAAGTTAAGGCACTGAAGAAGAAATAAACACCTAGAGTATAAAAGGAAGGAGGAAGGAAAAAAGGAGGTTTTTTGCATACTGCCGAAGGGCAAAATAAAGAAGGTTGCTTCAGCAGGAAATGTTGGGTTAGATCTGGGGACGAAGGAGGCCTTACCTACCTGCATCCACTGGCATAAGTCACCCAGTGAGATGACTTCCTCAGAAGCTCAAGGAGAATGGGGTGTTTAGGGGACGAAGGAGGGCTGGGCCCTAAATAATGAAAGAAAGTGGGCCTGGGGCCCTCCAGAGATCCTTCGTATATAGGCTTTATGACTTTCTAAAAGCTAAGGAAAGAACAGAGAGGCAAGAACAATTCTCCAGAACGGGAGGAAGGGGACAGACCTGACACTTACTGGGGGCCACCAGATCAGGCACAGTGTAAGGGCCCTGCTGATGTTCCTTCACTTTGAATTCACACATTGGTCCTGTGCAGGTGCTGGATCTTTCACAAGGGGGATAATTCAAAAGCTGTACAAGGCAGAACAGCAACTAAGTAGCAGAATCAGAATTTGAACTCAGATCTGATACGAATACCTCTTCTTGGGCAAAGGCAGTAGGAGAAGGCTTAGTGGTGGTCAAAGAGGAGAACACTGAATCTCAGGGACGAAGGTCAAACGTCTAGATCTGATAAACAAGAGATGTCTTGTGACCTTGGACAAACAATTTCCAAATCCTAGTCTGTTCCCATCAAAGGTGGGAACTTATGCTCGGTGCTCTCTAAAGCCTTTTTCATCTCTAAGCGTCTCATGCTTAGTTGGGATCTCGCTTCCCACTAACTGTAGCTTGTTCTTATTAGTCTTACTCCTTCTGATAGCATGTTCTATTCTGGGCATACACTTGAGATCTGGAGACCCCTGCCTGCTGCCCATTCGAGATTGAGAACAGAGACTGAAATTATGATGATACCTTTTTAAGTGGGTGTGATCAATTAACTAACTAAATAAGTAAACAATTGTTTATTAAGGCTACCATGTGCCTGGGATGGCACTTAGCTGGTGACACAAAGGAGAATGAGACTTGATCTCCAGTTCCAAGGAGCTTGCCCAGTGCGATCAGAGATCACTAAGACCTCATAGCAAAGCTTGGTAAGTCATGCCTCTTTCACTTAGAGATGAGAAGGAAAAGTCTATGTGAGTTGAAGTTGAAGGTGTTTGGGATCACACAAGAAATTTTGATGGCTGTACTTTTGCCCTGTAGATGGCAGCTACCTCTGTCCTTAGGCCCATGCTGCTGAACTCATGGTCAACTGTCTCTGACCATGGTTGGTGGCCTCTGGAGAAATCTAGTGTGGCTTGAACATGGCCAGAGAACAGTGATGAGTGTGAGCATGAGGCAAACACAGAGCAGAGTGACCACACTGAGGAGGGATAAGTGCTCTGACTACGGAAGGGAAAACCCTAGGAGGAAGAGACCCCTGACGTAGAGGTGAATGTGAAGGGCTTCCTGGCAGAAGGGATGAGAATGTTTACAGGGCTGGAGGAGAGAAAGAAAGAGCCTCGTTCCAAGGATCGCAAATAACTGCTCGAGTTAGCTGGAAGGCGGAGGACCTGGAAGAAGCGCTAAGAGACAGTAGCAACGTGGTGGGCAAAGCCAGCTCAGTGGGGGCCTGGCGGAGCAACAGAGCAGCTTGTCCTCCCGCCCTTGTCCAGAACAGCCCTGCTGCAAGGAGTCCCCTTTCCTGCCTTTCCTTACAAGTCTCCCAGCTGCCTCAGATAAATTCCTTTCTGCTTAGCCTAGTCAAATTCTGCCCATTCTCTAAAGACCTGTTCAGATTCCCTTTCCTCCAGGAAGCCTCCTTGGACTACCTCATTTCATGCATTCATTCAACAAAGGTACATTAAGCTCTTCCAGTGGGCTAAGCACTGGCTGTGAATAAGGAGGTATGGTTCACACCCTCAGGCAGACTTCAGACTTGGTTTGGAACCTTCAGTGATGTCTCCTTTTTCGATCTCCTTGAGGTGCCCAGCCAAAGAGGCTGTCAAGGACCCTTCCATGAGCAGTCTTCTCCCTCCTAAACAGATAGCTCCTCAGAACAGAGACCAGGTCTCCCTATCTCTTTACTTTGGGGGTGCTCAGGCCATATTTTAAAGATGTCTGGCTTCCCAGAAACACTAAAGAAAGTGGGAAATTCTCCTGACACCCACCCCTTTCGCTTTTCTCCCCAATCCCAGCACAGAAAGGAGGGCCGGCAGCTCCAGCTGAACCTTTGGCCCCAGAATGCAGAAAGAGCACAGAGAAAGGAGGGGCTGAGAGGGGAGGAAACACCTGGGCTGAATGCCGGCCTGATGCCTCAGGCCGAGCCAAGGGTTCTTAGTTCTCTGCATTTTGGAATGTGACAGGGGCTTGCCAGGGCATCTTGAAGAAGCTCCTCCCAAGCGACTAGCTCCTCACCCTGGACAGAGCCAGGCTGGCAGCTCCTCCTGGGCCATCCTTGCAGTGCACTGGTGCCCCACGGTGGACAGCAGAAAGCAGGCCTTGATCTCAGTCCCTCCTGAGGGTCTGTGTCTCACCCAGTGGAGAGGGCTCTGGGGCCTTTGGGCAAATGGGATGCTTTTCCTGCCATCGCGTGGGGGTGAGACTTGAGCATTCTGGCACTAGAGCCCTTTCTCCACCCTGACGTGGGGGCTGGGGTGCCCTGTGTAATCCTCCCACCTTCAGGGCTGAGGAGATAGGAGTGATGGTGCCGACAGAAACCAATGCTTCCGTCTGTCTACAGCTCACCGTCCCTAGAGATGGTCCTCTGCTCTGGGTGGGGGGTG
>NW_024349227.1:3021934-3023451 GCF_902729225.1 Pteropus medius | reverse complement strand
TTGACTTTTCCTCCCTATCTTTATTTTTGAGTTCCTCTTCAGGGCCCAGCAAACTCCTGCTTTTCCCTGCAGCTCCAGCTCCCTCTGTTTTGAGAGACAAGCTTCCACCAAGACCCACCCCTCTGGGAACTGCTCCAGAGTTGTCAGTGATGCCACAACAAACAGGCATTTAAAAGCCCTGAGCCTTTGAGCTCATCTCATACATCTGTACACAGTTGAGCCTGGGGCGGCCCAAATTCTCCAGGTCATAAGTCACACTGATTTCCAAGCCTGGAACAAATGAACAAATGAAGAGGCTTCCAGCCTCTTTCCATCACCAGTGACCAGATGTCTCCTACACATAGAACCACTAACCACACCCCATTCCTCTCTACTATGAAATCACAGTGTAGCACTTAACAAGCCATCACCCCACCCGCCCGGTCCACTTGCAAAGCCATGCTATCAAATAAACTCAGTCTGGCAACTGGAAATATTTCAAAATAAGTTATTCGTCTGCATTCTCAAATACCAGGAAGAGGAGAAAAATACTTCTTAAAATCCTGTTTTTCATCTCTCGTTTATTTCTCTCCATACCAAATCTGATCCTGCACCTCTTCTTTCCAAATTCCTACCTCGCAAACTCCTCTTCCAGCTCTAGACACACACCCCTTCTCCTTCTACTTCTCTCTCTGTTCCTGATTTTGTAACACAAAAGTTCCAAATACACAGTCTACCAAAGCCAGACCTTCCCTGGAGAGAGGGGAGAAGAAGAAGGTGACTGGATAAAGCCCCTTTTTCATAGGCAGGGGAGACGGCAAGGGCTGGAGACATTCCTGCAGTAATAATGTTCCCCCATCACAGCAGCTATCACCACAGATAGCCCTTCCACGCCCTGTGCCAAACCCACTGGAAAGAACAATTCCCAAAGTGACCATACCACCCTGACTATTCTGGTCAGACAGGATCTAAATATTTTGTTCCAAGTCCAAGCTATAGCGAGCTGCCAGTAGTCAACTGCCTCGATTGGAGTTGGGAAAATACAGTTACTGTGTCCCTGACCCACTGGTTCTCTCAGCGAACTTAGCATATTCTGGCTGTATTAAGTACTTTCTATATTGCTGTAGACTGCATGTTTGTGTCCCCTCAACCCACCCCACAAATTTGTATGTTAAAATACAAACCCCAAATGTGATGGTCTTAGGAGATGGGGTCTTTGAGAGGTGATTAGTTCATGAGGGTAGAGTCCTCATGAATGGGATTCATGTCCTTATAAAGAACCCGGGGCGCTCCCTTGCCCCTTCTGCCATGTGAGGGCACAGCAAGAAGACAGCTATGACTCAGGAAGTAGGCTCCTACCAGACACCAAATGTGCCAATAACTTGTTCTTGGACTTCCCAACCTCCAGAACCATGAAAAATACATTTCTGTCATTTATAACCACTCAGTCTATGGTATTCTATTATAGCAGCCCGAATGGAATAAGACATATTGCTCTCAATTCTGTTAGTGTCTGCTTAGTCACCTAGAGACTAGAG
>NW_024349227.1:2972834-3006163 GCF_902729225.1 Pteropus medius | reverse complement strand
TAACCCCCACACCTATGCAGCCACCTGCCTGCTAGGCACTTCCACTTGGAGTCGAATTCGAACTACCTCATCTGAAAGTGAGCTCATTAATTTACCTCAAAAACCGGGGCCTCCTTTATATTTCATTCTCGGCGTGTCCTATTCAACAGTGGTTTTCAGTTAGTGGTTGCGTGTGGTGTGGAGGAGAATGCCTATGAATCTCCTGAAATTGCATGCAAAATTTTGTGTGTTTTCATGTTTTCTTCTTTCACAAGGGACAGTAGCTTCTTCAGATCCTGACTGAAGAATAAAATGGGCACTGAGTTATAGAACCAAGCCCCAGTCTACCTCTCTGCCTTCATCTCCTGGTAGTCCACCCATCTCCCCAACCCCTCCACCTCCTGAAGTTATGCCCTGGGGCACAGACTGACACCTGCAGCTCCTGGGATACACCATCTGTGTAATAAATGCCGGTCCTTCTACCTGAAAGGTGTTGTCCACCCTCTCTGCCTGCAACCTTCAGGCATCAACTCCTCTGGGAAGCCTCCCCTGCTTACCCAGTCAGAACAGATCATCCCCTCCCAAGTACCCCACCTCTATACAGCACCCATCATCCTGCAGGTGTGCCTGAGAATCCTATGTGTACCTTTAATAAGATGCGGATGTTCCAGCTCTTCCCCCTCCCTGATGAATCAAAATTGTGAGGAAGGAAGGTCTCTAGGAAATTCTGAGGTACACTCTGCACAGAGAATCATAGGGCCTTTCTTTGTGTGAATATTACTTGATGCTCCAGAGTATGAACACCTTGAGGGCAGGGATCGTGTTTCAGTCAACTCTCTAACCCCCATGGTATTCCAAACAGCACCAACACATAACAGCATGAGCAAATCCTGATGCGGTGTTCACCGAATACCACGCATTAGCCACTCAGCACTTCACATTTCCTCATGAGACACATCATTAATCCCATGTACAATGAGGAAATATTTGATGAATGAATGAATGAATGAGTGAATCATACTTTCTAGAGAACTGATCGGTTTTGATAATACTGAATATGATTCATTTTATAAACATGCCTTTTTGCGGGAGTGAGAAATGTTTCTCTCTGCTCTGATCATGCCCAAGGAGGAGAGAAAGAAAGAATTCAAGAACAGGTGGGATTATATTCTGGAAAAAGAGACCTACTTGGGCAATGGCAGAACCGGGTTGGGGCTGCCAGAAATCCATCCAAGAAGCTCCAGGACAGCCGGGCCTGAGCAGCCCCCTTCCCAAACATGGAGGTGGAGTGGCAGGAACATAGGACCGCAGAGTGCCACCACAGGAGGGAGGATGGCTTTCTTCTTTCTGTCGACCGAAAACTAGTAACCACTACGTGTTTCGTCACCAAAAAGGATTTATTTGAGAAAAAGAAAGGGATGCAACCTAGTGTATGCAGACGGACATGGCAAGCCGCGTGCACACTCTGGCCTGTGTGCCAAGATGGAGGGGTATTTATAGAAGGGAAAAGGAAGTTAGAACCATAGAGCTTTATTATAAACATAGAGTTCTTCCTGTAGGGTTGTTGCATGTAGGGTTCTCTGTTATCTAGAGTGCGAGAACTTCCATATGCCCTAGCTCCTCCCACAGACTCTCCCAACTAATCATATTTGCTTAAAGATCCAGTTAGTCTTTGTCATTTCCTACTTCCATCTCTTGGTCGCTAGCACCAAGTCCCAACCTCCAGCTGCCATTTCCTCTCTTGGGAGAAGAGTGTAAACTACAACATTATTTATAGGAGGCGGGTCACTGTCCCCATTCACGATTACCCTTAATCTGAATGAGGCCATCAAAAACACAGAATCCTGCCCCCTGACTTAGAATTAGTAGTGGGAGCACTCCTAGTCAGAGGTTTGTTGGAGGGGCTAAAGAGGAATTTTCACTGAAAAGTCTAATTAGCTCTTTGTTTTGCTTCTATAGATATGCTTACTGCATAGGCCATACTCAAAATTAACTAAAGACTCATCTTCCCTTTTGCTTGTTCTGTCTAAGCAATAAATGTAACTGCCTACAACCCATATCAATTCCTGTACTTTGTAACCGTCTGAGGACAAATTAACCAATCAGCCCATGCCAAAGGAGTTCTATATAAGCAATGTTACAACTGAGCTCTGGGCCCAGATCTTCAGAGCACTAGTTTCTCTGGAACTACTGGCATAATAAACCTGAGTTCTCCAACTCTCTGAGTACTGCTTCGTTTCTCACTGGTCTGATTTTTTGCAACTTTTCTGCAACAGGGCAAGTAGGAATCAGAAAACAATGCAGAAAGGTTGGCAGGCAGGACCCCAAGTCATAGCACCTGGTGACTCTCAGTCTCGCTCTCTTCCCACTTTTCAAGACCCGATTCCTCAAGGGCCACCACTTCCAGAAGCCTTCTCAGAAAATGCACATCTGTCTCCTCTGAGGTTCCTGTAACTCTCAGGCATCCACACCCAGTTTGACCCCAGGGCTTTCTCTCATTCTAACGCTTCTCTCCTCCTAGTCTGCCAGTCCTGCTTTCCCAAGGAGCTGTGAGCCTCAGAATCCAAACCTCCTTGTAGGACCTGGCATCCCACTGGGACTCGAGAGATTCAAGACAGCCTGACTATTCCATTTACAGATGAGTCTTAAAAAATAACCCTCTCCTAGTGAAACAATCTCCAGGCCTCTGAGTGAAAAATATGCCCTTACATGTCTACAGCAATTTTAGAGTTTTCTCAGCTCTGTTTTCTAGAGAAGAGCTTAGTGGGTCCTGAACAGCTAGACCTTGACTTCCTGGGTTCAAATCCCAGCTCTGCTACTTACTAACTGTAAATTCATAGGCAAGCTCTTTAACCTCACTGTTCCTCAGTTTCCGCATCCATAAAATGGGGATAATAAGAGCACCTGCCTTGTAGTTCTGGTATGAGGAGTGGGTGAGTTAGTGTGTGGAAAGTGCTGAGAACAGTGTTTGCCACACAAGCAGAAGCTCAGAATTCGATCCTCTCATTAACTGAATTAATGTGATTCTCACACTGGAAAGCTATCTCCTTATCACAGAAGAGTCCGATCTCAGAGAAGTTAAGTGACTTGCTTCAGGCAACATAGCTAATAAGTGAGCACACGGTTTATCAAAGCCAGGACTCTGAGCAACAGAGACGTGGCATATGGAATCCCGATGCTGGATCCCTCCTGTCCCTCCATCCCCCGTCCTCTGGCATTCCTGTGGCTTCCTTACACATTCTTGAAGCCTCCAATAACAGTCAGTGTTCCCCCTCCAAAACCACCAGGGACCACACTCCTGCCTTCCTGGTCTTGGGCAAGGAGCCCTGCAGGAACCACACTGGGCTCTTGTGGCAGTGCTGGTGGGCTCTGCGGGAAGGCGGGACCCGTGGCCCTCATCTTGCTCTCCCAGAGCCCAGCCTGTACAAAATACTACCGATTATCTCCTGGCATCAAACTTCCAGACTTAGCTGACCCAGCTGCCCAGAGCCCAGTACAGGAGAGCCTTATTGGAGGGGCATGCCACAGACCCTCAGACTCTGCCACTGAGACAGCCTGGTAGACCGGATGTGCCAGAAGGGGGCTGGGCAAAGGTCCTTGGGTGGGCTGAGGAGCTTGCTCTGTGTGGGAGCCAGAGGTCGTCTGAGAGGCAGAATGAGGCTGCACAGAGTATTTGGGTAGGATCCTCACAGGGCCAGACAGAGACATACTGCAGCCCTTTATGAGGCACTTATGTGAATGGACGTTATGCGAATGCTGACCCCTTCAGGGTGTTCTGGATTTTGCCACTCACACAGTCCCTTCACAGATGTCGTCTCCTTAGGTCACATAACTGCCCTTTGAGGTAGCTTTGTTACGTCCACTTACAGATAAGGAACTGAAACTCAAGCTTCTGCCTCCAATTCAGAAGTCTGGCTGCTAACCTCAGATACAGAGCTGAGCCAGGAGACCAGCAGGTCCTGAACATGGGAGTGAGAGAAGCAGCCGGGAGTTGGGTGGGGACGGGGGCACGGGCACTGCTCAGTGCTGCCGATTGGTGCCAGGTGGGAATGCAACCTCAGGATTGTGAGAGCTCTGGATATTTCCAGAGAAAATGGAAATCTGGATTTTTACAATGTGAAATTTCTCATTTTTTAAATGTTAGCAACTAATTTAATTTAGTTTAAAATGTCTAGCGGACTAAACAAAACACATTCTTGGGCTGGACTCAATTCCGGGCCGCCAGTCTGCAGGCTTGGGCCGGCACATCTCCTCCAAGATGCCTTGCAGAATAAGCCCTCACCCTCCTGAACTGAATACAACCATTCAAATGCCCCTGGGGTGGGTCACACAGGAATAACTCAACACAAAGGAGCGAGGGAGGCATTCCTCATTGAGCGCCTATATGTCAGATTTAGTTCTGGCGGTAAGTGATATAATTTGACAAAACAGACAAAAACCCACTCATGAAGCTTATATTCTAATTCGAGACACATGCCATAAAGATAGCGTTGCAAAAATTTTAGTGTGCTAATAATAAGTACTAAGGAGAAAACTAAGCAGAAATTTCAGTTTTAGAGAGGGTGATCAGAGAGCCTCACTAGGCAGGAGCCATGTGACAAAGAACCAGAGGAGAGGAGAGAGGGAGTCCTGCTGACAGCTGCAGGATGAACATCCGGAAAGGGAAGAGCAAGTACACAGGCCCTGAGGCCCAGGCTGAGGACTGGAGTGGTTGGGAAGCAGGAAAGGAGTGAGAGTGCCTAGGAGAGTAGCCCAAGAGTGGTGCATAACAGTATCAGTGGTCATGAAGAGGAATTTTCATTCAAAGGGCTAATCAGCTCTGTTCTGCTTCTGTAAATATGCTGGCTGCATGGGCTACACTGGAAATTAACTAAAGACTCACTTTCCTTTGCTTGTTCTGTCTAAGTAACAAATGTAACTGTTTGTACCCCTAGCAATTTCCGAGCTTTGCAACTCCTGCCCTTGTAAGGCAATGTATCTACCTGCAACCATAGCAACTCGTGCTGCTTTGTAGCAGCCTGAGTTCAAATTGTCCAATCAGGCCATGCCAAAAAGATCTATGTAAGGAATGTTGCAACTGAGCCCAGGGCCCAGATCTTCAGAGTGCTAGCTCCTCTGCGTCAGCCATAGTAATAAACCTGAGTTCTCCAACTCTCCGAACGCTGGTTGGTTTCTCGCCAGTCTGATTTTGGATCTTTTCTGCAACAGTCAGAGAGGTAGGGGGAATTAGAAGGGAGAAGCCAAGGCACCTAGGACCCCCTGGTTTTACTCTGAATGAAATTGGAAACCATTGGAGTGACCAGATAGTTCTTGCTACTGTGTTGAGAATAGATTAGAGAGAAGCAAGGAAGGAAACAAAGACTATTTAAAAGGTTATTGCAATAATTTGGGTGAGGAAATGATGGTGGATGGGGCCAAGGCAGTGGCTGTGAAGGTGGTGAGAAGTGATCAGATATTTTGTAAGTAAACCCAGGGGTGTGCTGGTAAAGGTTCAACAACCAGCCCTTGCATGGGGTGGCTGATTCCCATGCAAGAGTTTCCTAACACAGCTCATTTCAAGCTACCAACAGAATGTTAACTGGCTCACAGAATTGCTAAAAATTTTACCATTGGCTCTTGCAAGCCAATACAGGCCAGCTTCAGCATAGCACTGAGCATAACTAATAAGACTAATGGATTGGATGTGAGTGGTCAGAGGAAGAAAGCAAAGAGAACTCTGAGATTTGGGCAACGGATCAAATGGAGCTGCCATTGGTTTAGATTGGGAAGCGTATGATGAGATTAGGTTTGGGGCGAATATCAGGGATCTCAGTTTGGACATTATAAGTTTGAGAAACCCATTATATTTTTTATTTTCAAACCTCACAAGACTGATTTATTTACCCAAATGTTTGCCACTTTTTTTGCTCTTCATTCTTTTTTGCCTCTCAGACCTTCCTTCTGGGTTCATTTCTCTTCTGCCTAAAGAGCAGAATGTCCTTTAGAGAGAATTAGCTGGTAGTAACTCCCTGTTTTGTTTGTTTTTTTACTTTATTTTTACCATCTCAAAGCATCTGTATTTCGCCCTCATTCTTGAAGTCTATTTTTACTGAGAAAATAATTTTAGGTGGGCAGTTATTTTCTTTCAGCAAATTAAAAAAAAAAATTAAGATAATCTGTCCTTAACATTTTTCTTTGTGTTTCTGGTTTACTAAAGTTTCACAATGACATACCTGGCTGTGGATATCTGTTTATCCATAGAGTCATTTGTCTTCTTGTATTTGTGATCTGTTGTTTTTTATCAGTTTGGGAACATTATCAGTTATCTGCTTACATGTTACTGCTGACACAATTTATTCTCCTTATGTTCCTGGGTCTCCAATTAAACATATGTTGGTTCTTCTCACACTGTCCTCTGTGGCTCTGACATTTTCTTTAATAGTTTTCATCTTTTTGTTCCTCTGTGCTAAATTTTGGATAATTTCTTCCACCTTCTGGTTTATTAATTCTCTCGAGGTATATCTTTTGAGCTTTAATTTTTATTAATTATATTTGTTATTTTTAGAAGTTTGATTTGGTCTTTTTCCAAATGAAAAATCAATTATTATAGTTTCTTATTAACTATAAGTATTTTCAAGCATGTCTTTTATTTCTTAAACATAGTAATCATAATTGTTTTATAGTCCATGTCTGATAAATATAAGATATGAAGTCTTTGCAGTTTAATTTCCCTTGTCTGTTATGTCTATAGTTCCTTACTCATGGTGCCTGTTCCCTGGTGTATAGTAAGTCCTCACTTAAAGTCATCATTGACAGATTCTTGGGAACTGCAACTTTAAGTGAAACAATGTATAACAAAATCAATTTCACCATAGGCTAATTGGCAAGAATTAAGTTCCTACAGCATATTTCCTGTCACCAAAACACAACCAAACTTCTAAATAAAGACTTACCACACCTCTAATATTAAACTTAGAGATAAATGTGAGCTTTTCATACATTTAAGAAAGATCAATAAAAACAAGTGAGATAATTATTTTCCAACCCATTTATTCCAGTTCAGGTCATGGGTGGCCGGAGCCTCTCCTGGCAGCTCAGAGCACAAGGTGGGAACCCACCCTGGACAGGACATCTTTCCATCACAGGGTGCACTCACCCTGGACAGGACATCTTTCCATCACAGGGTGCACTCATCCATACCCACACTCGCTCAGACAGGGACAACGTAGACACATCAGTTCACCTAAAAGGTGCATCTTTGGAATATAGGAAGAAGCCGGAGTCCCCAGAGAAAACCCACACAGACATGGGGAGAACATGCAAATTCCACACAGTGGCCTGGGACCAGGAATCAATTTTTTTCCCCCTCCACATTGTAATGAAATGATGTTGGAAAAAATAATGTTATTTGAGGGCCTGCTGTATTTGGTTATTTTTTTGTTTGCTTCCCATCATAGTTTGAAAAATAATTTAGTGAAATAATTTAAGCGTAGAGGATGAGAGTACCTTCCTCCAGAAAAGTATTTTTGTTTGCTTCAATTATTGCTTCTGCCATGCACTTGTGGGGAGTACTGCTGATGTGGAACTGCCTTAAATCAAATTCAAGTTACTGAGGTTCCCTGAATCAGACAGTGATGAGAATTCGTCAGATTGTTCACCTTCACACTCAGGGTATGGTCCTTTGGGGTCCTGGCTTATAGAGAAGAATATCAACCAATCTTCAAGTTCCAGTTTTGATTTGCATCCTCCTTGCCCTTGAAGTTACCAAAACGAAAGTTCGAATTTACTGGGATGAGCAAATACCCTCAGAGCAAAACCTTCAGTTTCCACCTCTGGGATTTCCACGTGTTCCCTTCAATTTGGCCCTGTTTTTCTCTCTCACTAGCTCTCTTGTTAGCTCTTGTTTTTTTAGAAAAAATAATTATTAATTTCTTATTTACCAGTTTTACTTGTTTTCCGTGGTCGGGTTGGTCCAAACATCTTCCTTCATCTGGAGATTGGGAATTCCACTGAATGGTTGTGCGGGAGGCAGAGGAGAGATAACATGGAATTTTTCAAGGTGATGGAAATATTTTACATCTGATTGGGGTGGTGGTTACATGAGTATATACATTTTTCAAAGTTTATCAAACTACACTTAAAATGGGCACATTTTATTTTATGCAATTTATGTAAAGTTGAATTGAAAAGTAAGGAAAAATATCTCTTGCTCCTAGTGAAGGATGGATGACAGAGTGGCAGGAGGCCCGGCACGCAGTACTGTTCATCATCCCAGCCATCTCTGAGCCCAGAGTCTGATTATGGGTCAGGGGTAAAAGTTCCTGTCCATAAATGCAGTGTTAATGAGCTTGTATAATTGTTAAGAAGAGTAAGCACATAGGGTGGAGTTTTTTATCAGAATAAATTCAGAGCTAAATGGAAATGGGTCTGGAGGGACTGAGGAGCTAGAGATGGTGGGATAACTCCAGCGGTGCATCTTAGACATGGTAGCCTTGCCTTATAAGGAGAGAAGGACCCAGAATACCTTGTTCCTACTATTCTAAGGGCAGACCTTAATGGAAGAGAAGGTAGGTAGAGAGACACAGAAGTGAAGATGGTGGCAGGGGTTTGGGACATGGGTAGCATGGCCTGGAGAACAGAGTGGTCTTCCTGTGCTTCTGACAGTGAGTGCTCCTTTAGGTGCAGAGTGAGTATGTGAAGGCCGGTGCAGGGTGCTGGGCTACATTGTAAGTCCTCATAGAGCTTTTAGTCTAAAGCAGGAAGCTGGAATAATTTAAATAATTCCCCTGCGGTTAGTTTTCAGATCTCTGTGAGAGTAGAAGGTATCAGGCAAGGGGCCTGAGGTGAGAAGAGAGGGACAAGGCCCTGGAGGGAGGTGACAGAGCTGCCATAGGAGCCCTGACACAAGGCCGCAGGGGCACCGGGAAGACGGGTTTAGGGGTGGGGCGAAAGCAAGAGAAAGGGCCTCGCGCCCTTGGCAGGGAGTTCAGGGCCTGATGAAGAGCTTAGAGTTGGGAAATTGGGCCAGGAGGGTGGGGGTGAAGCACCCCGGAGAGAGGGGCTAACTGCCCTCACCCACCCCAGACTTGGGAAAGAGGAGAAGGACAGGCACTCTGTCCTCAGGACTGGGCGGAGTAGAGGCGCCCAGGGAGATGAACCGAAGGGTCCAGTCCTGACAGACCTGCTGGGTGCGGGTTCATGTGCCTGTGCGCCTGCGGCTCTGCCAGGCCTGATGGAGGAGAGCGCTGCTCGAGAGGAGCTGCCTGCATGTTTCATCCTGCGGCAATGTGGCTAATGAATCGCATATCCCCTCCCTGGGCTCGGCCATAAGAGGAGCCAGAAGCTGGAGGAGAGAGGAGGAAGCCATGAGCAAGGCAGAATACAATGAGGGGCCTGCAGGGGAGGAAAGGAGAGGAAATTGGAGGGGTAGATGAGAAGGGAGTGGAGGAGCAGGGGGAGGAGGCGAGAAGGCAGGAAGAAGGGAGAGGAGGGAGGGTGGGAAACAGGAAAAGGACCTAATCAATGTGACAGCCTCACAGGCTAATTACCCAAGTCACTCCCACCCTGCACCTTAGCAGGAGCGGGAACGTCATCTACCAGGTTATGGAGGGAGCTGGATTCCCTTCTGTCCAGTGTTCTCTCCTGCCCCCGCCCCCCCCAGCTCTGCATCTCTCCTCTTCTCCCTCTCTCCAGAACTAACAGGAAGGAGGGTGGCTGTCCGCCCAGAGAGCTACTGCTATTCAGAAGGAGACGACAGATGAGTAATGCTGATCATACAACAGCGCTAATGACAACACATTTACCCAGCACCTGTCTCCAAGGAGCCCAGACCTCTCTTCAAATCCAAGTGCTGCTTAAGGTGGGAGGAGGCTTCTCCGTCCTCCAATAAGGATCTAAATATAAGAAAGGAGCCTGAATTCCAGCATACAAGAGGCCAGGTAGACTGAAGGAAGAACTTCCTAATGAAGTCATTTCAGCTTGAAGTACTAGGCAGATGATGGTTTGGGGGAGCAAAGGCATGGTGGGGTAGGGAGCCTTCGTTTCCGGGGGTCTCTAGAGAAAGGGGAGCCACCGCCGTCCCGCTGTCTTCTCGCACTCTCTGCACCGCTTTGCTGACTGCACAGCCTCTCACTGCGCCCTGGCCCAGGGAGCAGACAGTCGGGGCTGCCAGCCACCTTCCAAAACATATTTTGCTTTCTTGCCTTCATTCTGTGGCTTGGCTCAATGGGGCCTAAAAATTCCCCACACCTGGGGCGGGCCAAGATGGGCTTCTCCATCGCTAATAATCACTGTTTCCAGCCTAAAAGCCTTGCTCTGTCCTCAGAATGGCCTTATGGGATGGGACAGCAGGCACTGAGGCCCCGATATTAGTAGGGGGCAACTTCCAGGGCAGCATGGGGGGATGGGCATCAGGAGGCTGCTAGCCCCACCACCAGAGTGCCTCCCAACAAGGAGCGTCCAGGATGACTGTCTAGGTCATGGCTGGGTGGCCACATAAGCTCATTGACGAGAGGAGATTGGATCGAAGGGGCAGCATTTGTGCCCCGTACATCAGTTCCCAGGTCACAGTCCTCAGCCAGGAGCGCCCTTGGCTATGTCCTCTGTTGATGGACACCAAGGCCAGCGTAAACACTACTAAGGAAACACAATGTCTCTTGGCGAGGACACTTCATAATACTCTGAATCCTTCCACAATGCTGTTTCATGAGCCACAGCCGTTAAAAGTATTTATTCTTTACCGAGTATATTTGGGGTCAGATAATCATGAGTTTTGGTGCCTGATTGTCCTATGCGTGTATTGCCCATTTTAGACTGTGAATCAGCTCTTAGAGCAGAAGAAAGCAAATCTCCTTGCTTACTTCATGGAGTACTTTGAATAGGACCTCACCACCCTCCCTGGACCCTGACTTGGGGTAGAGAACAAGTTTGAACCAAGCATGGCCTCTCTTTCTCACCATTAACTAGGAGAATTCCTTTTCACATGCCCTTGGAAAATGCCATGCCCTTGGGAGACACAGCCTTGTCTGGAGGAACATTCAACCTGATTGTCTAAGGGCAGAGCGAGGCCAGATGAAGGCTGCATGTGGAAGACCCAACACTAAGCTGTAGGCAAGTGAGTGTGAGCAGAATGTGGGGGGAGAGGGGAGCAGAGGGGCTCTGGTAATCTGCTCAGGTGGGCCACCATCCCTGGGGTCCGGGACAGTTATGAGAGCCACAAAAGGGCATGCTCTCTCACTCTTTCTTCTTCAGCCCACTGCCCTGCGTTACCAGCCTCAGGAGGACAAAAGCCCCAGGCAGTGATGGGAGTTCACACACATGTCACTTGCGACATCCGACATCCCACAGTAGCAATTCTACGCCCAGCAGGCTGAGAGAAGAGAAACCTGGAGGCTTAGAACATTCTTGGCTTTAGTCTTTGCCTCTGACCATGTCCTTTCCTTTGAAAGGGAGAATTCAGGAGGCTTAGAGAGTGGGGGAGTGGGGGGAGGGGACAGCCACTGGCATGGCTCAGTAAGGCCAGGGCTGCACATGGGAAGAAGAAGGGGCCCTACTCACGAGCTGCAGGCCAACCAGTTATTTTCCCAGACTGGGCAAGCAGAGCAGAATAAAGGAGAAATGAAAAGGAGGGAGGCTGAGGCTTGTAATGAGAGGAGGGGGCGAGCATCCGTGTCACCTGTTGGAAAAGAGATGACAGTTCTGTTGTTTCAGTAAAAGCCACAGACCAGGCTTCAGGAGACCAGGGTTCCATTCGAGCCTGACATCAGGAGTTGGTGTGGGCGGGAACCAAGTCATATCATGTTTTTATTAACTACTCCTCTCCTCCACACACACACACACATTCTCACTGTGAATTACCATACATTCTGCAAGCATGATCAGTATAGCATAGACAGCATGGACCCTGGGTTCAAATCCTGGTTATGACACTTAGTGACTATAATACTCTGTAAAATAGGAATGATAATATAGTGTTTGCTCCTGGGTTGTTATGAGGATGGAATGAGCTAATGCACTGTAACTTTCATGCATGGCACACAGGAAGGTCTGTGAGGTATTGGCTATTCTGACTGTTGTCACTTATCTGCCAGGTCCTTTATCAGGAGCTGGGTTTCTGTCCTGGAGACTCTGCGATCGCATGGAAGAGGCAGACATGGAAACCAGCAGTTAGTGCACTGTGTGGCCATCGAATGGAAAGGGGAGCTCAGAGAGCCTGCTCTGCCCGCAAGAGTCAAGGAGAGCTTCACACAGGAGGGAACATTTGCTTTGGGCCTTGCAGGGTAGATAGGAGGTCCCAAAATGGAGAATAAGGGAAAATGGACCCAAACTGGGCAAAAGCCTAGAGACTTGAAAACCCAGGAAAACATGATCTCACGAATCCAGTTCTCAGGTCCTGTGAGAACTATGGAAGGGAACGAGAACGAGAATCGTGGGAAAGCAGGAGTCAGACCGCAGGCCCTCGAGTATCACGCAAAGGCATCTGCGCTCTTCGTTCTGTAAACAACTGAGACATGCTGCAGTTTCAGGCAAGAGAGTTGCATGATCAGGTTTGTGTTTTGGGAAGTAACATTTGGTAGGTCATGGAAAATAAATTAGAAAGTGGGAAGGTTGCAGGAAAACACAGACACACACAGGAAGATTTCACAATGACTGGGGCAAACCCAAAACAGGGGAAACTATTCTAGTGCTTTGAGGCTCACTGCCAGATTACACCAGGGCCAGAGTGTAAGATACGGAACACCTACTATGTGTCAGAGCTGTGCTGATCCCTAGGCTCCGAGAGGAATCAGATTAGGCACGGCCCTTGGGGGAGCTGGTAGACCAGGCAGGCAGGAGAACAGGGAAGGGGCACCAGTCCTGGGCTGGATATCCTTTGGGGCGTGGCTGAAGCACATGGACAGAGTGGTCATCACTACACAGGGGCTGAAGAGGAAAATGGTGTCGGGACAGTATCTGGAAGATGTAACCCCTGGGGGGAGGGGAAGAGCCATCTAGACAGAAGGTGCAGAGAGCAAAGATGTAAAGATGTAGAGATAGCTCGGAGTATCCTGGTTGCTGTGAGGCAGTCACATGTTCGGGGTTTGGAGTTTGAGAAATGGGACCAGAGTAAGCATGGGGCAGAGCATGGATCTTGGGCCGCATTCTATATGTCTCAGCTGTGGATGTGGGTCTGAATCACTCACAGGGACAGCCTTTAAAAACGCAGAGCTCCTTCCATCAGCATTTCTAAGGATGGGGCTGCAGGTGTACTTAAGAGCTCTCAGGTGAATCTGGCAAGCACTGTGGACTAAGAACCGTGGTCGTGGGGACAAAGAGACAATGGAAAGTGACCCGGTCAGATTCATGCCTTAGCAAGAGCCAGGTGGAGGGCGGAGGGAGGGGCGAAGCAGGGAGACACGATCAGGAACTCCAGCAACGGTCTAGTGCCGTGGTAGGAAAGAGCGGGGAAGCTGCAAAAGCCATTAGGGAACTGACAGAACTTGGAGAGTCCATATGGGGTAAGAAAGGGAGGCGTTGAGAGTAACTCTATTTTAGGAATGGGAAACTGAGGCCTAGGTCGGTGGTTCTCAACAGTTTCATGCATGAGGATTTTCTTTTTAACATCAAAAGAATAAATATGTGATAATAGTTAAAATTGCATGAATAAAAAATATCTAATGACACCAAGCTACATGAATTTAGAGAGGACTGTGAATGATTTGGATTTTAATCTTCACAATAGCATGGATAAACAAACGAGCAATGGAGGCAGTACAGCCTGGGGTCAAATGTCATCCCCACCATCACTAGTTGGTTGACCTTGGGTACATTAATTGTGCCTCAACCTCTCACCTGTAAAATGGGTGTTCGAGCAGTCCCTGCTTCATGGAAGTGTATGAGGACTAAAGAGTTGTAGGTGTAGATGGCTTAGAAGAATGGCCGCCACAGAGTAAGCCGCAACAAGCTGTAGCCATTAGTGTTACTGTTAATCAGTTAAAAGATGATGCTTGGTGCACATGTGGATGTGACGACCTCCAAGGTCATGGGTAGTGGTCCCTGGAAGTTCTGCCTTCTCCTCCCTCCTAGACCTTTGACCTGGGACATGACTGACTGCACATGGCCACATGTCATCATCATATGGCTGCAGTGTGACTATGCCTGTGCGAGGCAGTGCCATTACCCAGTAATCTATTGCAAGGAGCAGGATGGCACTGGTGACTTATCAAAACTATATCTGCAACCTGGATATTAGATCCAGGTGCTGTGACTTGTGAAAGGTGATTTTTACAACATAAAATTAAGTGTCATTCCAAGATGACATAACTAAAGGGCACGAAGCCTCACCAGAATACAAGAGGGCCTTGCCTTAGAAGGCAGATGCCACCCACTGGCCTCAGCTGGCTTCTCAGGTACCTGAGGAACTCCAGCAGCAATGCTGCTGACCCAGCAGACTCAGGTTAGTGTCCTTGGGTCACACTGACAGATGGTGTAGCAGGAGTGCTCAGATGGCCAGCAGGTTGGCAACCCCCAGACAGGATTGTGGACAAACGAGCAGAAGGTATTTCGGCGTCCTCCAATCCCCCTGCACTCGCTTCATGGCTGACAGACAGGCTTTGTTTTTTCCTTCCCTGTCTTTGCCCCTCCCTTCCTCCAGTGCTCCCTGCCACAGGCAAGGCAGGCAGGAAATGGAAGAAGCCTACAAATTCTAGGGCTTCGTTTTCCATAAGCCTGAGCCCTTGGAGATTTCTGGGCATGAGTATAGTGTTTCGGCTAGAAGTAAGGGAGACAAGGAAGCTTCCTTCCCCACAGAAGAAATGGCCCCTGGTTGAGGCCAGGACGGGAGAATTGTGGGGTTCTGTAGCTCCTGAGCTCCTGGCAGACTGCCAGGCTGCCAGCACGTCTCCAGAGAGGAAATGGCAGCTCTCAGGTTTCTGTCCTCTGCACACAGCCTTCGAAAGTGTCTGAGTGCTGTTCAGACAGAGGGGCCTCACAGGACAGCGGGCGTGTCCCGAGCAACCTGGGTGGGACACTAACCGGGAACCACGTGCACCTTCCCACAGGCACGTCCCCTGACTCAGGCCCTAGCACCACGTAAATCTGCCACAGCTGCTGGATAACCCCGGGGAGAGGGGAGGGGCCACCAAGAAGGACTGAGATGGAGTTTTCCATCATGCCAGTAACACGAGCACTCGGATTCAGAAATTCACTTAAATCATAGAATAATTCGATGAACTGCAACTGACACAGGTGAGAAAGCTGAGGCTCAGAGAGGGCAAATGAGCAGCCAAGACCACCTGGTCAGCATGGAGAGGAGGCAGAACAGAACCGGACCCAAGTCTGTAAACTCTAAGCCCAGGGTGGGGGAGGGGGACAAGCCCAAACATCCACAAGAGGGACTGGTCAAATAAACACTGGGCAGAGAGAGAGAGCCTCATGTACCGATATGGACAGCCATCAAGATATGCTACCAAGTAAAAATAAAAGTGCTCAGTTGCTGGTACTCATTGCTCGTAAGGGCGTTAAATAAATCTGGCAGACACAAGTTGCTGATTGTCTCCTGGAGGAAACTGGACAGTGGGGACACAGACAGTGTAGAAGACTTTTCCCTGGTGCAACCTTTTGTACCTTTTGGATTTTGAGTCAAGAGAATGTATTACCTATTTATATTTTTTAAACAATAGCATTTTTTAAAAAAGAGCGACAGAGAGTCTCCTTGTTCAACCCTCTTGAATGTGATGGAACAGACTCCTACTGAGCACCCAGGGCATGCCAAGCCCCTGGTGGGTGCTGTGGGTTATCCCATGATGACAGGATGATGCCCCTACCCACCAGGAGCCCACTCACCCCAGGCAACCCAGACCCCCCAGGTTAGGCAGCAAGATAGTGACCACAGGACTCCCACAGCTTCTTCCTGTCACTTATTTGCCCAGACGACGCCCAGCCACCAGAGGCTGTGAGCCTCAATTGATGAGGGGCGAGGGTCTGTCCCAGGGCCAGCCCCACAGGCCTGATGACCACAGGGCAGTCCGAGCCCAAACTTCTCAGGGCCACACTGCTCTTTCCCGGCAGAGTTTTGGGGACAGGGCGATGGAGAGGTGGGGAGCCTGTGTTTCTATAAACCTTTCTATATTTCTATGGAAAAGATTATACACAATTGTGCCCTTTCTTCTCTTGCTTTAAGCACTCGCTTGTAACCAGCAGCAGTTACCGTGAGGGTCAATAAAGCAGTGAGCCCCTGAGGGGGGATTGCAACCTGGGTGAGAAGCGGGAGCAGGTCCAAGCTCTCCGGAAATAGAACTGCGATCTACTGCATTGCAGAGCCACCTGCCTTCCCATCCTTACCTCCCCGTCCCTGCCGTTTTCTGTCCCCACATTCTGCCCTTCTCCACTGGAGTAGGCTACAGCAGCAGCCTGGACCTCATGACGTTCCACCACTTTCCCCAGCATTTACCTCATGTTGTCCTTGACACCAGGAAGCAAAGCTACACGGATTGGTGTCCCGAGACTCAAGACTTGAGGAGGGGAAGCTCTTTCTGGAAGTATTGCAGTGTCCGGCCGTATGAAGCCAGTGAATCACGAAGTGCTCTCCCAGACAACACACCTGCATCTAAGGTAATCACTCTGCTCCATCTCCTGCCTTAGATGCAGGTGTGTTCGAGACCTGCTCACTAGGCATCTAGAGAGTAGCGGAGTGGAAGTTTTAACCCAAGTGTCCCAACCCTAAATCCCAGGCTCTCTTCACACTATTGTTCCAGTAGAACTCAGAGGTCTCAGTACAATCTCATATTTTCAAATGATGAACTGAGGCCAGAGAGGGAGAGGCACATCTCTAAGGTCACACAACATGTAAGAGGCAAAGCCAGGTCTCAAGAACCCAGCCATCTCCTATCTCCCACTCTTAAAGGTGTTTTGTCCTCTGTCAAGGTGATGAGAAAGGCAGGTTGGTTGGGATAACCTGGCACCTTCTCCCTTATGGTGACCCGATTTGTCCCAACTCATGCCATTTCCCAGTTGTTGCCCTTAGACCAGTGGATGTGACCTCAAAAGTCTTCAGAGACAGGCAGGTCAATAACTGAGTGAGGCGGTCTAGGCCCTCCACTCTGTTGACAAGATCGCATAGAGAGATGGTGACTGTGTTGCACTGGGAAGTGCTTTTCCTGCCTAAAAAGCTTCAAATACAATTTTTAAAAGCATCGATGCTTCAAATGCGTTGTGGGAGTGTGGGGAACAGATGAAATGAGATGAGTCGTGAGTTGGTGATTGTTGAACCTGAGCTTGGGTGCATGGGGTTATTAACACAATTCCAAGTAAATGTACATATGTTTTAAATTTTCCATAATAAAAAGGTATTTTTAATTAACGTGCTATCAAAAAACATTGGGTCTTCAAGCTTATTATATCCACAGACCTCCAATTAGCACACTCTAGACATTCCGGAATGGCCCGGGGCCCTCTCTCTGTCTTTCATTGCAATTCTCTCTGCATGGCCTGGGACAGGAGGAGACAAGGGAGGATGGAAAGAAGACTGACTTGGGAAGGTATGGAGTCTGTTATCATAGATGCCGAAGAGCCTGGACTCTGGGTATTTGAGTGGACCCCATAAAAATGGATGCAAGTCACACCCCCTGCACCTGTCTAACTTCTCCTACCCCAGTCCCTGCCCATCCTCCCTGCAGCTCACTGTATCTTGCTCACCTTTCTTACCACCAACTCCACCAAGGGAAATAAGCAAATCTACAGTTGGTGTCCTCAGTCTGCAGAAGGGAATATATCCCATGGGGACGAAAAATAAAATGCATGAGCGCCTGGCCCCCTAGAGCTCATGCGACTCTAGAGAGGGCTGCACTGACTTCTAGCAAGACCTCACCAGCAGAGGGGAAGGCTCATGCTTTTAAGTGGAAGCCTGGTGGGGAAAGAAACTGCAGGTTATATTTTTCTTTCTCCATTTCTTAGGCTGACTACCATTCACCATACCCACTCTTCTAACCCTAATATCTTCCCAGTTTATAAAGTGCTTTCACACTTATGATATCATTTCATCTTCCAACCCTGTCAGGCAGGTATTATCCCCATTTCATAGATGAGGAAACTGAGGTTCCACATGATTAAGTAACTTGCCCAAGACCATGTAGCTTGTAAGTGGCAGAGTCCAGGACTGCTAACCCTGATCTTAACGTTCTTTCCTCTGCCCCAGGTTGGGAGAGGTGGTAGGAGTTCCCTGTCACAGGGCTCTGCAGCACTTTCTTCATGGACCTGATGACAGAAAAAGTAAGAATCATTGGGTTTTCTAAGCAGTCAATTGGGGTGGTGGGAATTTTCAATGGATTGCTACTTAACTGCAACTGTGTTGCCCTTTTTTAATCGAGGACAATTGTTTGAGGTAACAGTCTGACTTAAATGGGTCTTCTGGGATGGCATGGACAGGGGACACTTAGATTGTCCCATGTCCTTGTGTGATAACCATATAGCCCCCACATCCTGAGTGTGGAGAAGCTGAAAGAAGACACTGACATTGTCCACATAGGCTAGGGACATTGACTTTAGGTCTTATATCAAATTTTAATTCTGTCTTAATTTGCTATGTGACCTCAGGCCAGACTTTTCCCTCTCTGATCCCCAGAGCATCCTCCTGGCAGCCGAACCAAGGCTATCTCCCATGCCAGCTCACTGCACAGCAAGACTCCACTCCCTTAGCAACCTCCTAGAGAAGTTGACGTAGGGAAGGATTGTCACAGCTCAGAGGAAATGCCCCACATCCCTCACTGGTTTGGGAATTTAACATTAGGGGAGCAACGGGAAGCAAGGCGTTATTAGGGAGAGGAGCAAAACAGGCTGGTGGAACCAGCCATGCTGCTCCGGCCACACACAGTTTGCTTTTCACGCCTTTTCCTCTGTTAATTTGGCTTGTTTCCTAAACATGGGTCAAGCGATCTCTCCCTAAGAGCAAGGGCAGCAGAAGGAAATGTTATTAAAAACGAGTTCATTAGTGGGCATGGTGTGTGGATGAAGTCTTTGGGAGTTTTGGCTGCCAAATAAAGACTTTATTGTTGTCATTCCTCCTTTCCCAAGCTCCCTCCCTCTTTTTCTCCTCCCCCCTCCTCCCCTCCCTCTCTACAATCTGCCTGTCCCTCCCCCTAACCTAACCTCCCCACCCCAATAGGATCTGGTAGAAGAAAAGTCAGGCAAACACAAGCAGGCTCCCAGGGAGATCAGAGCTTCTAGCTGGCTCTCTGCTGCCACACTCCACCGAAGGGCAGGGGAGGAAGAGGAGGGAGACTGACCTAGAGCTGAGAACAGAGGCAGGTGTGTGCAGGTAAGCCCAGTCGGGAGATGGGTAGGAAGCCTCCTTCCTCCAACAAGTGTCCTCCTGCTATGTCCAGCTTAGGTTTTTGATCTGGTCTCTGACTCCTCCCTCCTTCCTTCCACCTTTGTCTCCTTTCAGATGAGCTCAAATTAGTCTTCTTCATTGCTTCTACCCCCTGGTCCTCTTCCTTCTTTTCGTCATCCTCTGTATTTGCTGGCTGTGTATTTGCTGGCTGCAGAAGTTAAACTTTCTTGGTACAGATGTTTGTTGTAGCAGAGTTATGCTGCACACAGTATTTCTACAGATCAGGTGATTCCATAGAAACTGGACTCAAGAACCTATTTCTCTTCACCTTTCATATACTGTTACTCGCTGTTACAGGCACATGCGCACACACGTAACACAGAGGCTGCACTGCATACACATAGCACAGAGGCTGTACTTCACACACACACATGCTCACACATACACACACACATACACACATTACATATACACACATGAAGCCTCCTGCCCATTCACCTGCACTCTCTGACTGCATCTGACATGCAGAGCTAAACACACACACACACACACACACACACACACACACACACACACACCCCCCACATCTTGTCTCTCGCCCTCTCACGTGCCTCCCCAGCAGTAAGAGCAAAGAGAAAGTACACTTTCCACTGAGATGGCAGGTCCAAAGGAAATCGTGTGCTGAGTCTAGGTGGAGCGGGGAGGAGATGAACAAGAGCAGGAGCTGGAAGGATTTCTTCGATCTTTAGAAATTAATTGGGCGGGAGGGAGAAAAAGTGGCTTTCTGACCTGCACCGTATCTTCCCAGTAACGCTGAACTTCTCTGCCTCACTGGTCCAAACCACTGGCTTTTGGAAAGAAAGAGAAGAAAGAACCCAGCTTCCAAGCTTTGGAAATCCTAATCCCCAGCTTTGGGGGTGTTTATTTATTTTTCTGCAGGCAGCTGGTAAAGATTTCTCTTTAAAGCCTTTAGCAACGGGTTCTTGTGGCAGAGAAAAAGATAGGAGTTGCTTAATCTGTCAGGGAGGGGAAAACTGGAGTGCGCAACTAAATGGGGCTTGTTTCCAATCAGAGTGACCCCACTCCATCTCAACAACAGAGTGCTGTCCCAAGGCAGGCAAGGGTGGGCTAGAGCAGGGTCCCCAAATACAGCTGATCTTCACGATCACCTGGGAGCAGGGGAGAGGAGAGTGGGGGGATTTACTAAAAATATAGATGTCTGAACCCCTCGCTCCAGACCTACCGGATGGAGACTCAGGAATCCGTCACTGTTTTAACATTTGAATGGATCCTGATGGTCAGCCAGGGCTCGAGAACCAGAATCAGGGTATGGCGGGAGATCTGTGCTGGGATTAAAGAGCAGTGTTAGCTGGGCAGAAGGACTGTTTGGTCTCCTGGACGAGGACTGTGTGTTGGAGGAGCTCCAGAGTACCCCAAATTGGCCACCCTCTTTTGTGGGGATGGAGTGTGCACTGAGGGAGCAGGGAAGATCTTCTGTGAGAAATCCCCCTCTGTCCTCCTTGCAAACCACGATATGGCAGCCATATCATGGGGGAACATCCTAGAAAGAAAGGTTCCCCAAGATAGCCCCCCAAAGCTAATGTTTCCTCTCCCCTGCTAATCTGCCTGCCCTGAGCCCCCTGAGGCACTGAGCTGGGCCTCTCCCCATCCCTTCCAGATCCCCTCTCCTCCTGCCCAACAGCTGTCTGTTCTGATGGCCTCACACAGAAGATGGGCTGAGCAATAAGCCCTGTGCAGTGGACAGCCCCATTTATTGGGCATGTGAGGGAAGCGTTTCAAGGCTGGAAGGAGCAAAAGAGCCAGGTATGAAAGGTTGGGAGGGGAAGTCATGAATCACAATGGGACTCCACAGCCAGCTCTGTGCCTTCTCTCACCACATCCCCTCACCTGCTGCAGAAAGGTGTGTGTGTGGGGGCTTGGGGGCGGTAGTGAATTGGAGGACAGAGAGAGCAGTCCCAGGTGGCTTGGGGCTTCTACTGTATCTCTGATTACTTGACTCTGTGACCCTAGTGTGGTCTCACAGGCCCCAAAGAGAAGAAAGGTGCTCTGTGTGAATGAGTTGCGGGAAATCCATGAGCCAGTACCCACCTGCAAGGCTCTCTGCTTTGGATGGAGGGTTGGGCTGCCTTCTGGCCAAGCTGAAGGGAAAGAGACCTTATTACTTTGAAATAATGCCAAAAATAGCTTAATATTCACTGAGCCCTCACTTTACACACGTTTACTCATTTAACCCTCAAATCAACATCATAAGAAGGTGTTAGTGTGTCCATTTTACAGATGAGGGAGCTGAAGCTTAATTGGGGTAAGAGATTTGCCCAAGAGCACCCAGTGAAGCAGCTGAAGAGATACGGGGTTAAGACTCAGATCTATAAGCACCTAGAACGGATTCTTCTAGGCTTTTCTCCAAGGGGTGGAAATGCTAGGGGATGGAGGGAGGAAGAAGGAGATGGCGAGGTGAGGAAGAGAGCCATCTCACCCTTGTTCCTTCCCCAGCCCCTTGGGATGGAAAACTTGCTCTTCTGCACTAGTGGCCTGAGGCCAGAAAAACCTTCCCCCTGTTTACACTTTGCCTTGTGGTAGATGCTGGGGAGACAGATGGTCTCTCCATCACAGCGTTATATTTATTTTTAGCACTTCTTGATCAACAACGCATTTTAAAGTTACTTATTACACTTGCTTCTGACAATAACTGGGTGAGGAGTACAGGATAGGGAAGATTTTTTATCCCCCTCTTACAGATAAGGAAACTGAGGCTGAGAGCAGGGTCATGTCACTAAGTACTGGCGGAGGGGCTGAGAACTTTCCTCCCCTCTCTAGTTTGCACCATGAAGCTCTCACCCCACCGTGCCAGCCTTCTACTGATTTCAACTGATTCCAACCCCCAGGAAAGGAGGAGCTGCATCAGTGGTGTGTTGAATTCATCGTGCCCCTATATCATACTTCTTGTTACCTCAGGGACACACGAGCCCTACATAGAGGCCTTGAGAAGGTCCCAGACTGCCTGGGTGGGCTGCCTCGCTCTTCTGCTAACAAATGGGCAGAGATCACCTGATTCTCTTGGCTTCCAACTCCCTCTGGGATTCCGGAAGAGATAAAGGTGGCAGGATGAACTTCAGAACTCTGAGTTTAGAACAGAAGGAAGGGAACAGAGCAAGAGCGTCATGCCAAATGTCCCTGGGTGTGGCTCTGGGGCAGGGGCACCCTGTTCTCCATGGCAGGGTTGCTAGCTGAGTTAAGCTGTGGAGGTTTAGGGGTGACCAACTAGACAGAAAATCTGACAAGGAAGAAGAATGCCAGTAAGGAGTGTGGAGTAATCCTTTAACGGGTCACACCCAACCTCATTCCCAGCTTAACCCAAGCCCAGACTCTCTATACAAAGCAAATTACCCTTAAACTTGCTCCTAATGACTTGACAAACCCATGTGGACCTCAACCCAGGCCTACCATGAACCTGAACATCACACCAGTCCCAGGAGTTCAAACCTTAAGTGAGTGAATTCATGAGCTCGGTTGGGAAGAGGGCTAGCTCATTTTAAAATCAGACTTTCCAGAGAATCTGCTCTGGAAAAACAAATATAAACAAATCAATGAATAATCTAAACCCCTGTCATTTGTAGAGAGTTTATGCACTATGACATGCCTTCCTGTGCATGATCTCATTTGATCCTTACACAGATGAGGAGCCAGGGGTGAAGGGGCAGAGCCAGGATTCGAGCCCAGATCTCCAATACTTGGAACTGAAATTCAAATTTAAAACTCTCTTAGGAAATGTTCTTAAAGGGAGAGACTGAATTTTGGGTCAGGCAAAGAAAGCAGTTGTGACTCTCCCATGAAGCAGCAGCATTTTGAGAGCCAATGCCAGCGAACAGAGCTGCATGAGGTCGGTGACTGTCGGTGGTCAACAAGTGTCCAGTGACTGAGCAGTGAACATGGCCGAGTAGAAGGGTGAGAGGTGAGGAGGTGTGCTTGCACAAGCATAAAAAATTTAAAATTCACACACACTTATGACCCACCCCAAGGGAGCTTGTGATTAGACAGAAGGTTCTGGAAGGCAGGAGCGTAAGAAAGTATGACTTTGGGCTTTAGTTGGGGGTGGGTATAACTCCCCTTGGAGTTCAGGGACCTCAAGTCTGTCACACATACTCTGGTTTCAGGGACATAGACTGTCACATGCACTGCCAGAGCCTTGCTGTCAGGACTTTCCCTCCAGACGGCCAAGCTCCAGCAGGAAGAGGCGTTGCCTGATAAGAAAAGCCTTAGAAATGAAGGCTGTTTCCTCGAGAAAGGAGCATGGGCGTGTGCGCACACACACGGAATGGTTCAGCCCTGGGCTAAGAGAAAGGAGCCAGCAGATCCAACTTCTCCACAGACCAAGCCCAGGGAGCTTTTACTCAGGAACCTCCCATCAGCTCTGGGAGTTGCTCGGCCAGCCCCCAGAGGTTTGGCATGTAAAAGGATCAGAGGAAGGGCTGGTGGGCAGATCACAGGAATTCTTGAGGAGCCTGGGAGGGAGATGGGAATGAGGAAGGCCTATGTTCACTGTGGGCGGAAGGAGCGGTAGGTTGGCCTGCCTGCTAGAGCTGTGATCCTGTCACTGAACTGTGAGCCTGTCACTCATCATCATGGGCACCAGGGCTACCCAGGCCAGTCTCCTAAGTCAATGTGCCTCACAGAGTGAGCTCCTGCTGGAAGCTCTGGACAAGCTTTAGCCACTTAACTTGGGGCCTAGTACCTGGTAGATGCTTTTGGTGACAAAGGCAATTCCAGGAAATAGGGAGTCCCAGCCAGTGCTGGGGAGCCTCCTTGGGGCAGGGCTTCTCACAGCATGAGAGATTGCTTGCTTATTTTCAGACTTCTGAGTGATAAGAAAATGAAGAAATGTCAAAATAAAAAAAATCAGGGTTACAAAAATTGGGGCTTTTAAAAATGTTTTTCACATACTAATGCTTTAACTACTCCCTTAAAATTTATATGCAAAATGATGGTGTTCTATTCAAGACTTATAAAATATTAATTTATAGTTCACCAATTAAAAGTGGTGTGAGTTCTGGCCACAAGACTCCAAGTGTAGGTTTATAATGAATGCCTTCTCTTTTCTGTCCCTTCAGTGTACCCCTGAGGCTGTTACAGCCTCAACTGGAGATAAAGCCAAGAACCCAACTGCAAGGTCCTTTGTGATAAGAGGTCCAGGAAAAATGGCCCTCCTGGACCCCCTTGGAGAGGCTAGCCTGGGAACAGGCCACCTTAGAGAGAGGTGGAGAGGCAACAGAGGCTGCAGGCAATATCTTCCCTCTTTCCCATCTGTCTGTCTGTCTGTTTGCCTTCCCTCCCTCTTTCCTTCCCATATTCGGTGGACCGTGTAAGGGTTCACACACGCTCACAGAGACCTGTGAACATGAGTTTGCTTATGTGCATGGTACAGGAGAGGAGTGCCTCTCCAGGGCTGAGCTCTGCCTTCTCTTGTGTTTCTTATATCATTTAGCTCCTCCTGAGCATCTGGCTCAGGACTAAGCAGCTGGTGAGGGGCTTTGCTCATCTTCCTTTGAGCAAAGTCAGCAAGAGGCTGGGACTGGGTCACTCACACCGGGAGGAATCTAAGCTGACATGGACTCAAAAAGATAATGACCCTAGAGAGGGAGTGGTACATGAAACCCCCTCCCTGGACTCTTCCCAGCCAGGCCAGCGGGGAAGCCTATGCGAGCTGCCGCTTTGTGTCCGTGACCCTGGGTCTATTGCTGTTTCCCAGCTTAATTCAACTCAAACTACGTGGCCCTATCTAGATATCATGAGGGCCAAACCCATGGGAAGGGCAAACCCAAAACATCCTTCAGCACCCTATTCCGCTATGTCACATAGGCTAGCAGAAAGTTCTTCTTGATGCCTCAACACCACCAATTCCAGTGGAGATGAGAGCAGTAATACTGAATCACAGGAAATGAAAGTGGTTTCGCCACAGCTTTCGATCCTTTCCTGTTTACTTTCCCAGAAGCCTCCACATCTGGGGAGAATTCTTGGTATGTCTCCTGCTGGCAAAGACCAGCGTTCTCTGAGCTGAGCAGAGGGGCGAGGGGTGTGCAGGGAGGACACAAGGATGCCGGCCGTACTTTCTTTCCTTTCCAAGATCTCCACGGCTTTTCTGGAAGGCGGGAGACCTGGGCTTTAGTCCTGGGTCTAAATAGCTTCCTGGCCTTGGCAAGCCACTTCTTCCCTGCAGTACTCGATTCTTATAAACAGTAGAATCTGGACTCGATTGGTGGATTTCAGACCATTTTTAGCAAAGTGATTTTTTTTCTTCTTCTTCAAGTGACTGCTCTGGTTAAACCTCAATATAGACAACAGACTTAAAAAAAAACCACACAGAGTTGCTCAAGTTGGCACAGGCATGAGTTGGGGGTACCCCGAGGCCATCCTCTCAGTCTCCTCTCAGAAATAGGGGCAAAGTTTGAAAACCATTGAGCTGTGAAATTTCTAAGGACCCTTCCAGATGTAACACCCCAGAACTCTATGGTTCATATGTCCTACCATCCCTCTTATAAGAACAGAGAATATTTTCTCATGCTGCAGATGGGAAGACTGAGGGCCAGAGAGGTTGATGGTCTTCTCCAGCAAGCCCCAGCACTCCTGATTCACAGCCCAGCGTGCTTTCTGCCAGTATGGCTCGCCTCTTCAGAGGAGGCTGAACACTTTGAGCGGCTAGGCCTCTGGGCAGGGGACCCAGACTCTCAAGCCCTTGTTACTTTCTCACCTACTGGATACAGGCAAACAGAAAATGCTTTCACAGGCCCCACCCACAGCCTTCCTGGAGCCCATCCTGGCCAACTTTAGCTGCAAAGACATAGCCTCTAATTCGTGAGGTCCAGCAGGCTAATGACCTCCCGTGTCTCCTCCCTGCAGGTACATCACCTGGATCATGAAGTCATCCCTCTGCTGGCTCCTCCCACTTCTCATCTTGGCCTCAGTGGCCCAAGGCCAGCCAACAAGACGACCAAGACCTAGCAGGCCCAGGCCCAGGCCCAGGCCCAGACCCAGGCCCACACCCAGCTTTTTTCAGCCCCATGAGCCATCAGAGCCTACAGACCTGCCTCCTCCCCTCCCACCAGGCCCTCCATCTATCTTTCCTGACTGTCCTCGGGAATGCTACTGCCCCCATGATTTCCCATCTGCCCTCTACTGTGATAGCCGCAACCTTAGAAAGGTCCCTGTCATCCCATCTCGCATCCATTATCTCTATCTCCAGAACAACTTCATAACTGAGCTCCCAGTGGAGTCCTTCAAGAATGCCACAGACCTGAGGTGGGTCAACCTGGACAACAACCGAATTCGCAAGATAGACCAGAAGGTGCTGGAGAAACTCCCCAGCCTGGCGTTCCTCTACATGGAGAAGAACGAGCTGGCAGAGGTGCCCTCGGCCCTGCCCCGGAACCTGGAACAGTTGAGGCTGAGCCAGAACCGTATCTCCAGGATCCCACCCGGCGCCTTCAGCAAGCTGGAGAACCTGCTGCTCCTGGACCTCCAGCACAACAGGCTAAGTGACATCGTCCTCAAGCCTGACACCTTTCAGGGCCTCAAGAGCCTCATGCAGCTCAACCTGGCCCACAACACCCTAAAAAAGATGCCACCCAAGGTTCCCACGGCCATTCACCAGCTCTACCTGGACAGCAACGAGATCGAGACAATCCCTAATGGGTACTTCAAGGCCTTCCCCAACCTTGCCTTCATTCACCTCAACTACAACAGGCTGTCCGACAGGGGGCTCCCCAAGAACTCCTTTAACATCTCCAACTTGCTCGTGCTCCACTTGGCGCACAACAAGATCAGCAACGTACCTGCCATCAGCAACAAGCTGGAGCACCTATACCTCAACAACAACAGCATCGAGAGTGAGTGGGATGGGCCGTGCTGGGCCGCAGGGAGCGGGGCTGGGGACACGCCACCTCAGCCCTTTCTCAGGAGGCTCAGGGTGGGATGGCACAAAAAGCACCCCATTTGGCACAGGGCTTCAAATCTCGGCCTTGCCACTCGCTATCTGTATGACCTTGAACAGATGTTTGACCTCTTCGGGAATTTCCCTCATCTGTAAAGTGAGAATGGTAATAATACTTCTGTCACAAAGTTGATAGGAGGATGCAGTCATTTAACATGGATACCGTACCCCGAATACCATGCTTGGAGGGTACAAGCTTCTCTTACTCCGTCCCTTCTTATCCACCCCAGTTTCTTAGCCCTCCAGATCTATAGCTAGGCTAGACGTGGAATATAGTCCTGGACATTCTTCTAAAAGAAGAACAGTGGTATTTAAACGCCCACTCTGAAATGTCCTGGGCCTGTCCACGGCAGAAGCTGGCAGCTGTGAGAGGCAGCATCTTCCCCAGTCTGAGCCTATGTTTAAAGTATCTGTAAAATGTATACGCAGAATGGCAGCTGTATATTCAGGGTCTGCAACCGGTGAAAATGCAGCAGCCAGAAAAACATGTCCATATACAGGTGCTTTCTGAATCTGTCTGGAAAGCTGGAGTATTTAGTCACTTGGGGCAGAATTGGCCTCCGCTACATTTACAGGGTCCTGGGCTTGAGTTATCAGTTGCAGCCTAGAAGAAGAAGCTGGAAGTCGCAATTTTGTTTCCATCAAAAATGTCAGCTCTGAGCAGAGCATCTGCAGAAAGGTTTAAAAACAAAAGAGAGATTATTAGGTCCTTGAACAAAATCAGGATATACCGCACAGGGAACGCAATAGCTTCAGGGATGAAGGAGAGCACAGGGAAAGAGGGGTGCCCCTAAAACAATATCGGGAATCCTTAGTTTCCAAGCCAAAGGATGAGAGGAAGATTGTTGAGTTTCTACAGTCTTGAAACAAATGGCGGGGCGAACAGGCTTGCTCACTCATCTGGAATAATTACACAAAGTGGGAGAGGGCCTTTTAAAATCTGGCAAGAGACAAATTCAGGAAAAGGGAAAACTGTCTAATTTTACCCTGCAGGGAGTAAACTGAGGGTACCTATTACATGGTGACAGGTCTCTACCGGGTTGTGGAAAACAGGCAGTTGGGGGACAGCCAGCCTCCTGAGGATGAAGTCAGAAAAATCACACCCACTCTCATCATGCCACAAACCTGGGAACTGAACATCAGGGTGGTCAGGTGACAGTCTAAAGTCACAAAAGCTCTAAGGAGAAAATCCATCTATGTCAGGACTCTTTCTCCTGTTCCGGTGATGAAGAGAGAAGATCAACGACTCTACACATGATAAATGAGGCAAGGCTTAGGGGAAATAAAAATTCATTTAGAAGATGACACATCCGATGTCATCTAACAAGAGGTGAAAGAGAAAATGAAATCTCATGTTCCGTTGGAAAGCTTACCAAAATTTGGCCACAACTTACCTTTCCAGCTTTCTTTCCCTAGAATCAGTAATCACATCAGAATCAATAGGCTCAGCAAGCCCCAAGGGCTCTGTGCCCTCCCCAGACTGCCTTTCCTCTTCCTATTTCAGTTAACGTGACCACCTTCTGTCCATCCACGTGCCTCCCATCCAGGTCAGGAAATGCTCACATCTACCTGCTGGCTTCAGATCTCGCCTCACCCCACCATTTCTCCACACTGTGGCTAGATTCGTCTTTCTGCAGTATAAACCTCATCATAGGCCCCTTCCAGATTTCACACCCTGGGATGCTACCATCCTGCTCAATGCCATTCCTCAGACTGGAGATCAAAGCCTCAATCTTTAGTGAAATATTAGAAAGTCAACCATAATTTGTGGCCACAACTCGCCTTTCCAGCTCACTGTCCCTGGTCCATCACATTGTGCTGTTTACTGCTCCCAGATTCTGCTGTGACCTTTTTGGCCTCCACAACTCCATTCAGATAGGTCCCTCTATCAGAATCCCATCCCCCAGGTAACTCCCTGCAATAGTCCTACCTAACATTAAAGGTCCAGCTCAAAGCTTACTCCCTCCACAACTCTTCAGAGTGAATTTCCAATAACAATTATGGATCAATTCCAACTTAATTTTCAAATGAGTAAACTGGGCCTGGAGTTTACGGTCAACTTGACCATGGTCACCGACTCCCAAAGTCAGCCAATTCTACACCGGAGCGCTCGAGAGTCCTTACTCTCAGTTGTCTCCTTCCTTGTCAGTGCCTGCAGCCCCCTCTGTCCTGACCCCACTGTCCTCTCCTACTTACCTCTCCTCTTCTTTCTCCATAGAAATCAACGGGACCCAGATTTGCCCCAACAACCTCGTCTCCTTCCATGACTTCTCCTCGGATCTGGAGAATGTGCCACACCTCCGCTACCTGCGGCTGGATGGGAACCACCTGAAGCCACCGATCCCGCTGGACCTCATGATGTGCTTCCGCTTGCTGCAGTCTGTGGTCATCTAGGTCTTGCTCTGCTCTGGGCCTCCTCTGACAGCACTTGAATGCTGGTGGTCCAGGGACCTTGCTCGCCATTCACTTTCTCTATCTTCCTCTTACTCCCAGCTTTGCCTTTCTTATCCCACCTTCCTGGGGCAGGCCAAGCCACACACTCTGCTGCACCTATGGCCTCTAGAGCAAGACTTCTCAGGCCTTGGTTGGGTCCACCCAGCTTAAAGACACCTACTGCACACCCAGACTTCTGGCCCCAGAAGCACAGATGTCTGTCTAAAAACTTCATAGTCCCTTCTCCGCGCCCCCGCCACTCCTGGGTAAGTCTGGGCCTGGACTGACATCTGGATCTCCGTCCTGGCAAAGCAAGAAAATGGTCAGGGGCAACCTAGAGGTGAGGCTCGAAAAGTCCTGCAGGGGACTCCGCCTTCAAAAGCATCTCTCACTCCGAAAGGCCAAGAAACCCAGGCCCTCTTGGCCAAGGATCCATCCTCCCAAACTGCTGCTCCACTCCTTTGCTGACACCAGACATGATGCTGGCTCTTTGCCGGCCTGTGTTCTCCAAAAAGGAAGTGCAAGGGCATGGCCAAGGGACGGTCAGGGCTCCCTCAAGGGCTCGCACTGGCCATCTCTTCACAGGGAGGAGCCGGGGCCCTCCTCCTCCAGGGCGAACACATCACGTACCCTCCTGACTGGGCGTCTCTAGTCCGAGAGAAAGAGCAGGGAGGAACAGAACGGGAAAAGAATGGCTCAGGAACTAGAAATCAGCCAGTGGGAGAGGGGTGGGCCCGTGCGAGTAGCCCCGCCTTAGCCACTCTGGACAAGAAGCCTGATGCCAGAGGAGCAGTGTCCACAGTGGAGGGTGCAGAGCCACCAGCCCTGCCCCGCCATCTGTTCTCTATCAGTGTGGATGGCCCAATCCTTTCCACCCCCAGAGCAGTTGCTGCAAAACCGGCAAGAAGGGGCGGGGCACCTGGGAATCTCCCAGAAACCTTTTCCACGTGTGTAAATTGGCCTCCCCTCTCAGACAGACACATCAGCGACACCTGGTGGCCGGTGCCGGTCACAGCGGGCGCCAGTGTTCCTCTTCGCCTCCCTCAGGGGTGATTTTCCAAGGCCAAGGAGTTTCGACTCAAAGAGCCAGGGGCTGTGAGAGCAGTTCTCTCTCCTATGGGGTCTACAGGGCACAGAGGTACAGAGGCCCTGGGTTGGGGGCTGATTCCCATCAAAGGTGAGCACCGGTGGGAACCTTTGGGAACCCAGGTGAGGATGCTGTCTGATCCAGTTTGCTGTCTGACCTTACTATCCCTTCTGCTTTCAGTTCCCACATCTGTTAACCCCTCCGAGGCCCCTCCCACACTCACGTTCCAGTCTACGGCTCCACCCTTTAGACATTGCTCTAATGCAGGACAAGTCCTAAGTATTAACCCCTTCCCTTGCAGTAATTTATTCCCTGTGTGGACTGTCCTGCCCCCAGTGTTCCCACCCTCCCTGCCCGGCCTCGGTGCAGCTTGGCAGGCCTCCAAGGGAGCCTGGGCCCCAAGGGCTGACTGGCTTTCTTCCTCCCTTGACCTGCCCCTAAGGGATGCTGCCCCTCCACAGCCCCCTGCGTGTATATGTTGGTGGGGGCGAGGGGGTGTTCTAAACATGAGTAGGACATGGTGCCCACCCTCAAGGTAGGTTAGGAAAGTTGCAGAGATTTTTAAGAAATTGTACTAAGCTAGGTTTCTAACTTCAAGAAGTTCCCATTGTTCTCTTTCTCACCCTTCTCTTTTGCTAATTTATGGGGCCCATAAATGGGGCCCATTTTATCCTAGCCTCCTTCCCCATGCTCCCATAAACTGCCTCATTCTTCCTAGCTGCAGCTGGTTTCTCTAAGGCTTCTGCTTAAAGTCAATATAGTAACTGGCTGTAAGCAACCTGGTGCTCTGGCCTGGATAAGCCCTCTTCTGCACCTTACTCACACCTTTCAACCTCAGCCCCTCTGATGATGCCCTTGGGGAGCAGCGCCTGTGGCCGCCGGGGGAAGGGGTCATTCCTCTGCGACTGCAAACCCAAACTAGTTTGTTTCAGTAGCAACACAATCACCACCATCCCATCTAGAATGTCTGCGAGGATTCGGTTAAACAGGCTTTACAGCACTGCCCCCACCCCACCCCACACACACCATGTGCTGACTTCCCTTGGGTTTCAGGAAGCCCCCTCCTCCATGCACAAGTTCATCTCTCAGTGCTTTTGGCATCTACATATGCAAGTGTGTGTGAGTAGATGTGTATATGTACTCTGTTCATATACCTGTTCTTCTGGAAGACCACGTTAACTTTGTGAAACAACTTTCACATTCCAACATGCTTCACAGCAAAGGAAATAAAGTAATAAGAAAAACGTCCTGCTTGAACCTGACACCATGAACAGGTCAAGAATAATACCTTAAAGCCATCTTGCCACCCCTCTCCTCCTGCTGCCGCCTCTCACTTGCTCTCAGAAGATGGGTGGAAAAGGGTCCTATTCTTAAGAAATTCTAAGAAAATTATTCCAACGACTTATCTCTGTGAACTTCCCCAAAATCACAACTCCTGTGAAAAATTATTCCTAAAGTCAGACCAGAAATCTGACAGCTATGTTTGAAGCCCAAAGCCCCCAGGTCTTTCAGCCATGGATACGAAATGCTCAGTACTGAACCTGATACAAAAAGACACAAAGCAGACACCATTCCTGACCAAGCGAAGCTTACAGGCTAGTTGAGGAGATGCAGTGTAAGAGCACAAAGCAGTGGCAGAGTTGCATCAAGGGCGAGAACAAAGGGCTACCTCACTTGGAAGTGTCTACGGGCTGTGCAGATGTCCACAGAAGGGTGAGAACGGGTGCCCTGGAAACTTCCTTCAGATGGAAGGTTATAGAAGTGGACTTGTGATCCTCCCAGCCTACACTATCTTAAGGTAAAAACTGCCACATGCTGTCCCCATCTCTCCCACCCTGCCTCCTGAAGACCTGCTTCAGTTCAATTCAGCAAGTTTTCAATAGACATCAACTATGTGCAAGGTTCCCAGCTAAGAATTCAAGGATAGGTAATATACACACCATGCGCTTGAGGAATTCACAGCTTAGTAAAGGGAGAAATTCGTGAGTTAATACTTGCATGTCTTAGAGTTTGTAATAACGCTGTGTAGAGAGAGCGTGTGGAGAGGGCCTTGACCTCTCCCGGAGAGGAACTAGAAAGGCTCCCATCGTTGGAGCAGGGCCTTAGGGATGAATCAGACTTTGCCAGGTGGGAGAAGCGGGGAAAGAGCGGGGAAAGGACATGAGTGGGAGGGGAAGCAGCATGAGCAATAAGGTAGGAAGCCTTGGCATGTACCCTGTAGGCTGTGTGTGTCTGAGAAAGGGAGAGAGCCAGTTCCCGTCACAGGGTTATGTGGCTATAAGCCCTCAGCAGGGAATATATCCCTGTGGTCCAAAAATCAGAAGGGTTCCTGAAATTTTCCACCACACCCCTCCCTGCCCATGAAAGGGGCAGCAACAAGGTCAGCTGGCCAGACTTTTGTCCCTACCACCTGCCACCTCTATTCCATCAGCATGCCTTATGATTCTCTTAATGAGGGGCTCAGATTTGAAAGGCTGCCTGCAGCTCCCCCGCAGCCCCCCACAACTCTCTACCCCCACCCCCCACCTCCCTACCTCCCA
>NW_024349227.1:2971676-2972203 GCF_902729225.1 Pteropus medius | reverse complement strand
CCCTTGTTGGTGTCTCTCCCCAGGTGCAGATCTACCAGGGGCACAAAAACACGTGTTGCCCTGGTGACCTGGTTCTTGGGCTGGTGGAAGCCTGGCCACGGCGGCTGGTGCCCAGGAATGCTGCAGGCCAAGCACTGTCCTTTGGGCCAGGCTATTAGATCTGCCCCTTCACCTGCTGTGCCCGGGCAGATATGAGCTCTGCCAAGGCCATCTGTTATGAGGGCAGCAAGACTCATTGTCTCAGAACTCCTGGGGATGTGGGGAGGGTCATACGAACAAAGGGGAAATCTCTAACCTGAGAATCAAGGAATCTAGGAGCTGGCCCAGGCTCTGTGTGACCTTGGGCAATCACCTCACCCCACTGGGTCTTGTTTCTCCATCTGTACAATAAGGAGTTTGGATTAGATGATCCTTAGGGGGCCTTGCAGCTGAGATTCAGCATCTGGCTGGGGGAGAGAGTAGGGAGAAGGTACATTACTGAAGAATCTGGACAGACTTGCAGGCTGGCAGAATCCTGGGGAGACACA
>NW_024349227.1:2961589-2971665 GCF_902729225.1 Pteropus medius | reverse complement strand
GGCAGATATGAGCTCTGCCAAGGCCATCTGTTATGAGGGCAGCAAGACTCATTGTCTCAGAACTCCTGGGGATGTGGGGAGGGTCATACGAACAAAGGGGAAATCTCTAACCTGAGAATCAAGGAATCTAGGAGCTGGCCCAGGCTCTGTGTGACCTTGGGCAATCACCTCACCCCACTGGGTCTTGTTTCTCCATCTGTACAATAAGGAGTTTGGATTAGATGATCCTTAGGGGGCCTTGCAGCTGAGATTCAGCATCTGGCTGGGGGAGAGAGTAGGGAGAAGGTACATTACTGAAGAATCTGGACAGACTTGCAGGCTGGCAGAATCCTGGGGAGACACAACACCTTTCCCCCACCCTATCTTCAGTAAGGCCTGCCTTGCAGAGCCTGTAGCACCAAGCAAAACAGAGTTTCTCCCTGTAAATACATCTTGAGAGGATTCTTCTCAGCTGCGTGAGAACCTCACATAATGCCTCCTGGTGTTTGTGATCAGAAGTCCTCTCTAGGGCCCAACCTTAGCAGATTTGGGGAATATCTTGTATCCTCCTTGCCATCATCTCCAGAGAACCTGAAGTTGGCTTTCAAATCCTACCTCATCCTCATTCACCTCTTTGAATGCCCTGGTCTTCAGTCCCTCCCTCCCGTGATTTTTGTTTAGTTATGGTTCCCATGTGGGGGCTCCAAGGGGTGGGCAGTGGTCGGGGTGCAGTTGCTCTTAGCCCCTTTAATCCTTGAGTTCCATTTATGAAGTCAAAGCATCATCACTCTCTAGCTGGAGAAGAAAGCTGGGAAGGCAAGCCCCCACCCTCCACACCCCACTGCTGCCTTCTCTGAGAATAGCACAGAATCTGAGGGGCGGTGACCTCTGAGAGGGTAGGAACTGCCTACCTCCCCAAAGGGGCTGGGACAGTGAAAGAGAGAGTACAGAGAAAGAGAGGGAGACATGAGGGCGGGAGGTGGGGAGGAGCTGGGAATGGAGTAGGCAGAGGGAGAGAGAATTCCCTGGCACCAAGCACAGGAATGGGACGAGGACCCGCTGAGGAAGGAGGAGGGCAAACAGCTGGACATCAGAAAGAAGAGAAGTCTGATTGGCCACCACTCGCCTGCCCTGGCCAGCTTCCCGCCCTCCCCAGGCAGCTGTCCACTGCACACACCTTTCCATCAGAGTCCACACCTCTCTGGATGCTGTGAGGCTCCTTTGGAACCCAAAGAATATACGGAAGGGTAAGGTTCTGGGTTTGAGAAGGTAGGCACATTGGTATGCAAATGGGGGAAAGAGTTCTGGCTGGAGTGGGGGATCGGGTGGGAGGAAGAAGAGAGTTTAGGCCTCTGGGCCAGACATAGGAGGACGCTGTTGGGCAGCAATGACTTAGGACTTTTCTTAAAGATTTTTTAAAAATTATATAATGTGGTTTGGAGTCAGATGTGGGAGGCGAGATGAAGAGACACCTCGTGCTACTGCAGGGGACTTACCCCTTACCCAGCTAAAATTAAGAAAGGGGGAGATGCTCCTAGAAATTCATGCAACTGGCTTTGGGGAGGCCTGAATTAGCAGAAATACACTGGGTACCTCGAATCACACGGCACACATTTCTTGACCCATCTTCGCATGCGTGGATGAACTTACATGAACAGTCATACACGATGCACATCACATATAGACATAATCACCTGTGCACACACACAAAGATGTACATGTGCCTAAGGAACTTTCCAGGTGTGTAGACACTCTCACAACCACACACAAAAAGTTCTTTTGTTTCTGTAATCATTTGTTTCTAAAGAGAGGTATTTATAAGTATATTTTATGCGCTAACATTCTTTTTTTTTTACAGTGTATGTCAATTTGTAAGCCCAGGTCCCCTAAATGGACTAGGTGTTCCTGGAACTAGGCTTATCTTATTCATTTCTGTACCACAGAGACAAGTCCAGTGCCTGGAAAATAATAGATACCCCCAAAAATGTTTGTTGAGCAAATGCATGAATTAACGAATAATCTTTTTAAAAACCACAAGACTCTTCGATGTTGGAGTTTCTCTAAATCTAGTTTAGTGACTAGTAGTTGTACTCTGTGTGTGTGGTTATATAAGAGAGAACATCTGTATAAATGCGTAAGTGTGTGCCCACTTAGTAGAAAGGCGTGTAGTCAAGGGGACGTGTGTGTCTGTGTGGCGAAGGAGGCAGTGTAGACGAGGGGACATGTGTGTGTTTGCGTGGAGATGAGTAAATGAGCCTGTGTCTGCACGTGCCCGTGAGTGCCAGAGCGTGGGTGAGCATGTAGAAACTGAAGTGGAGTGGCGGTGAGGGGCTGACAGGAGACAGAGCCCTAACCTGTAGGGGGCTTGTACATGTAATGAAGGCGTGAGTCTGCCCGTGTGGGGGTGGGAAGTGCCCTGAGTTTTTGAGCCGTTTTCACAAAGCTCAAGAGACCCCTGTCTCTCAATGGCAGCCCTTCCTCCTACCCACTCTTCGGGACTGGATGCTGAGTGATTCCCCCCCATTCTTATCCCAGCCCCACCCCAGAATCCCATGAGGTTCCCAGCCTCCCTGAGCCTGCTGGCCCTGGTGCTACAGGAAGCGAGGCAGGCTTCGCTCCCGGAGAAGGAGAGAAGGAGGAGAGAAGAGCAGCCACAAGCGGCAGGCGATTCTAATGCGGTTCTGCTTCCCGGGGACTATGCCCTGAGCCTGGACAACTATGACGAGGTCATTGACCTGGGCAGCTACCAGGAGCTCACGGACTACGGGGACCAGGCCCCTGAGGTGAGACACGCAGCACTCCGGCTGCACCCCCTGAAAGAGACTGGGAGCCACAGGCCAGGTCCCTCTAGTGCTCTGTGTGCAGGTGTCTCAAGCCCCCATCTCTTTCTCTAGGAGGAAGAAATTCTTGTCCCTCCATAGGAACTTGTCACTCGGATGGTACTAAGAAAGAGGACAACAAATCCTCAATTTCTTTGCCCATTCGTAGCAAACTTGGTGAGACTTTCCTTAGATTTCATACACCCTCCCCCTGCCTTCAAGTAAACCATACGCCATGTCGCACTGGGGCATCAGCGACGTCCTCATATTCTCCCTAGAAGAAGAAAAGCCACAACCCTCTTCATTCTGAAGGTCTCGCTCAGCTGCTCCTGGCCTTCGCAAGGGCCAATCTGAAGTCTGCACTTGCTTAACGTGTGAGCTTGTTCAGCGCAGGGCACGGGGCAGACTCCAGCCTGGAATCTGGAACTGTGGACATTAGCTCTGCCACTAGCTTGGCCACCAGCTGGCTCTGTGATCCCAGTGCCTCCCACCTATGGGCCCCAGTTTCCCCATCCATGTAACCACTCTGTTGGACCAGATACTCTCCGAGAAAGTCCCTTCCTTGCTCACTCTGTCTGTTATCCCTTCCTCCTTCTCTACGGTGACTCTTTGCAAGTTTGAAATTGGTCACTGAGGTTCCCAGAGTCCAAAATTAAGTACCTCAGGCAAAAAGTGACTTAAACCATGTGCTATGGGCTATGTCCACAGGCTAAAGGGACCAGCCTGGCTCCTCCAAACGGGATCAGCTCCACTCAGAGCACAGTGGCTCCAAGGACACCCTCTTCCAACGCGACAGTGACCAGGCCTGCTATGCTGGGCCTGCCGGTTTCCCCAACCAGCCACAGTAAGTTCACGGCCACAGGTCTCGGTAGCCATAGGTCATAGGCCACACAGCCACGACCCGGAGCCAGGGGCACCGAAGTAGAGTACGGTCATGGTTAGGGAGTAGAGGGTCAGAGAGAGGAGGGGAAACAGCCATGGTAAGAACAGAAAAAAAAAAAAAAAAATCAAAGGGAGAGCTGGCTGTCAGTAATGTTTCTGCCTGAATGTACAAATTGGATAGGAAGCTGAGAAGTGCCAGAGCTCTGCTATGCCTAGCGAAGCCACCCTACCTTAATTAACAGCGTCACTGGGGGAGGAGGCTGAGTGGTAATTAGATTAGAGACAATTAAAAGCCTGTAGAGAAGAATAAATAACTTTGTGGCTGTCACTTGGCATGGGGGCACATGAAGCAGTCATACTGCTTTTCAGCTTTTAAAATCCTGCTGAGCAGCCCCTCCCACTCCCAGATGCCCTCCTGGAGACTGGGATGCTGACACCTCTGGCAGTAAGGGGCTGGCACTCTGCTGGGAGTCGGAACTGAGGCGGAGGAGGGATGCATTTATTCCCAACTTGCTTGCCTTCAGTCCCTGTCCTCATCTTGAGATGCTTTCCTCCGGTGGCTCTAGAATATTGGGCCTCAGCAGATAAAACCCTTCAGTCAGGAATCCATGACCTCTCAGAGCTACAGAATCCCAGCCTCAAAGGGGCAATAAAGGCCTCAACTGGACCTGCCATTCAAGGCCGTGGAATAAGAAGGGTGCTGGGGCGCTCTCTGCTCCACCTACACTGTCCTGTCACTGCTGGTGAGAAGAGCTGCCTCTTAACCGTGAGGCTGTGTCGCTGCTGACAGAGCCCCCTGGCACTGGACTAGCATGTGGTCTCCCATAATCTCTGTCCCTTGTAACAGCAAGTAACGGAAACTGCCCACACCATTGAGTTGTACGAGCCAGTAAGGTCTTCCTGACTTTTTAAAGCCAATCTGTGTTTGATGGCCTGGCCTAACTCTCATGACCACTGACCGTGGACTGAGAACACTGAAGGCTGAAGGGCTGTTTCCCAATGGAAAACTGTGATGCTGGCACTGTAAGAAAGGTAAATTAATTCTGGGCGAGCATCGTCCACTCCACCTTGGCTCTATTATGCTTCTGGGAGCCACATGCAGCTTGTCTAACTTGTTGCCCACAAGGCAGCTGGGAGGACCAGCAACCATTGACCATTCCACTCAATTCTGGCTTTATTTCACCTTCATTGCACCTTGAACCAGAGAGGATGCCTATGGAAGAGATTAATGGATGTCCTAGAAACACCCACATAGGCCCAGGAAAACCTGCACAGGCCCAGGGTCTGATGAGAGCACTAATAGGTTAGGACAGGATAGTAACCGAGGGTGGATCTGGGAGCAGCCAACAATAGTGCCTGGGTGCACTGTGGCCATCGGTAGCGGGCAGCAGCCTGAGAGGACGCAGATGGCCCTGGCTCAGATACTCCTTGAGGCGAGGGCTGTTGGTCCCGGAGGCTGAAGCGAGTCTGACGGGGTGGGGGCATCTCCCTTTGTTCTGTCTTCCTCCGAGCCAGGCCTGCCCACCTGTCTGGTCTGCGTGTGCCTTGGTTCCTCCGTGTACTGCGACGATGCTGACCTAGAGAGCATCCCTTGTCTTCCCCAGACAACTGCCTACCTCTATGCCCGCTTCAACAGCATCCGCCGCATCCGGGCTAGAGACTTCAAAGGGCTGAGTATGCAAGGCCTTGGCAGGAGAGGAGCGCCGGCCGGCAGAGGGAACCCCCGGGGCCCCTCCCTCGCCACCTGCTGTGTGACGTCACCAGACACAGCGCCCCACATGCATTAGCCTTTCCCCATTGGATTTCAATCTCTCCAGCTATCAAATAGATACAACCCAAGTCTCTCTAATTACCTTCTTTGACGATTTTAGATGGCAGATGTGGCCTATTCTCTCATTTGTTCTCCCAAAAGCTGGGAGCTGGGAAGGGGCAAGATATGATCAAGGCTACATTTTCAGAATGTCCCAGGAACTGTAGCTCTGTACCCTCCTGGCCTCTGGACAAGACCATGCTAAGTCTACTCTGTTCGTTTGCTTGCTTTGCTCCTTTATGCCTTATACCCTGTCTAAGATAGGAGATCTGGGCTCTAATCCAGATTCTGTACTAATTACCACAGCCTTCCAGGCCTCAGTGGTGGAGGATGGGGGTGGGATGGATCCAGGGGTTGATTCCTGGGCCTGTTGGGTCTTGCCCTCAGAAGGTGTCTACCAAAATGATCCAAGGGAGATAGACAGCACACAGAGCAGAGCTCCAGGGAAAAGTGCTGCAGAGTCTGAGGGCTTTTCCAGGGAGTCCTGGTTTTTAACATTATTTCTTCTGGTGCGGACCTGGTGCAGGTGGAGAACTGGCTAGCATTCCCTATCTTGAGAGGGCTGGAGCATGGTGGGGCGGCTCCCGCAGGGCAGGAAAAGATGGTGTGTCCTGTGTCTCTCTGGTCTCCCTCGCACCCCTCAGCAAAACTGAAAAAGATTGACCTCTCCAGCAACTTCATCTCCACCATCGACGACGACGCCCTCTACCTGCTGCCTGCTCTGCAGGCTCTGATCCTCCCAGAGAACCGGCTGACAGCTCTGCCCAGGCTGCCTACGGGCATCGAAGTCCTGGACGTCCGCCTAAATCGGCTCCAGAGCTCGGGGATACAGCCTGGAGCCTTCAGGGTGAGCCAGGGCCTTTGATCGATCCACAATCGATCACCTGCCGCCCACACCCACAGCCACAGCCACACACGCTTCCCCACCCCACACCCCACACACACACCCCTTGCCCTCATGGGGTAGCCCTGCTCCAGCCCTGTTCTGGGGTCTGAAAATCAAACCTATTTTTTCATCTGTTCCCGTTTGTTTTATTAAAGGTCTTTTTATTGCAAGAACCTGATTTCACAAAGGAAAAGAGTATTTACAACACACCATCCCAAGAACCTCTGTGAAAGGAAACTCAGGCCTCTTGGGCCTGTTACTGGGGGTGGTGTCAGAAACCAGGATCGGTGACTTTCCCTCTCCCTCTTTGGGACACAGTTTCTTGGCTTCCTTCTGTGCACCTGCTCTGTTCACCTCTGTACACCAGCGTCCTCTGCACACACAGCTTCTGCTCCCCTGAAACTTTGGCTTACACATGACTTGCAATAGTGCTGGCTTCCGCCCTAACTCTACAACTCCTTTCATTTCCAAAATCCACCACTAACTGACTAATTACTATCTTTCTATGATCAAATTCTCAAGAGAGACCATCTGCTTGGTCATTGGCTAACCAGTTTTGATGGGAAAGACTAACATATGGCACTAAGATGGCCTGCAGCTACCCACTCTACAGAGCTGGGAAGATTCTGGGGTTTAGTTCCTACGAAGAAATGAAGAGGGGTGCAGACAACATTGCCACCCAGCTCTGTCTCATTCTGCTGATGTGGGCACTTTCTGAGCATGCTCTCCACAGCTGCTCCAGGTTTAGCATTTGGAGACTGTTCGTTCTGGAAAATCCCTTCTCATAGCAGAAAGGTCGAGGCTGGGCTGAGATGTCCATTTGTCCTTCCTCCCTCCCTGTCCCCCTCTTCCCCACTCTACGTTAACAGCTGACAGCTCCTGTGTACTCCCCCAGTGGGAGTGAGTGCTGCGAGCTGATAGGAGCCTAGGCACACCCTGTCACATCCGACATGAACCTCAGTGCATGGCTGGGGTTCAGGAGGCCTTGAGTGAATGAATGGGGTCATGTCAGGCACTCTTTTCTGCCCGGGTCCTCCAGCCCCTGCCAGCCTCCCACACCTTTTCTCTACCCGCCTCCCCGCACCCCACCTCCAGGCCTTGGAGAAGCTGCAGTTCCTCTACCTGGCCGACAACCTGCTGGACTCCATCCCTGGGCCTCTGCCCCTGAGCCTGCGCTCGCTACACCTGCAGGTGAGTGGCCTCCCCAAGAGCATGGCACAGAGCACAGAGGGCAGCAGTCAGATACACGGAACACCCTTAGGCAGCTGTGGGGTTTTCTCTACTGAGACCTTATTGGAGACACGAATGAGTCAGTCTTGTCCACAGCCTCAGTTTGATTTCCTCCCTTTTCTTCTCTTTAAAACAGCCCCTTCTCCCTTCACATCCTTATCCCACCACACCTGACTCCTGTTCCTTTGTTCTTTCCCGGTCTCTTCATCCCTCTGTCTCCGCCCAGCCTCCATCGGTCCCCTCTTCTCACCCCTCGTTGGGTGGTCTTGGCCTTAGGTACCTTGGTTTCTCCAGTTGTAAAGGGGAGCAGAGCTGGTGTGGATATCTGATTGAGCCTTCAGTGCAGCCATTGGTGTATTCTTTCCAGAATAATAGGATAGAGACCATGCAGAAAGACACCTTCTGTGACCCCGAGGAGCACAAGCACACACGGAGGCAGCTGGAAGACATCCGCCTCGACAGCAACCCCATCAACCTGAGCCTCTTCTCCAGCGCCTACTTCTGCCTGCCACGGCTCCCCATAGGCCGCTTCTCCTAATGCACCCCTTCCTCTCCTCCCGGGTGGAGCCCTTGGAGGACCACCAAGGCATGGCCTCCAGCCATAGGACCCAGCCCCTACCTCCAAATGCCTTTCTTCCAGGTGTTAATCAGCCTCATTATCTAGTTGTAGAAATCAACCCCCCACCCCCAACACACACTCTAAATGTGCTTCAGAAGCCAAGTCTGCATTTCTTCATCCTCTTTCCTTAACACCTTATGGTTCCTGGTTCAGAGAATAGCAGCCTCTGCAGCAAAGCTCTTTCCCATATTACCCACCCCTCCTGCCCACACAGAATGCCAGGGAGGTCGCAGGAGAGGAAGAGGAGGAGAGAGCGAAGGCGCGAGGGGCAGGAGCAGTGGTGTGCCGGAGCCAGCTCTTACTGCTAGGTTTGCAAGAACCAATTATTAAAATTTGCGGAATTTCGCAAGCCAGTTGTTAAACACTGCCATTATTAAAAATTAAATTACATAAACGCAATTAAATGTATTATGTTGAAAGCAAATATAATACATACTCAAACTCATCGTTTCCCAATTATTTTACTATATTTTACTATTAGCCATGTTCTTGAACTGATTTATGCCCATGGGGTCTGTATGGTAGAAACACTATATACTGACATACAAACACTGCTCGTCTCTTCCCAACTCTGCTTGCAGTGACACCAAACAGGTAGTTTGAAATGGGCCATGGTGGAAATATTTATACCGTGGGTAAACGCTACGCATTGGAATTTTTTTGGGAGGGAGGGGTGGAGAGCTGGTTGTTAAGTATTTGCGGCACTCCACTGAGGAGGAAGAACAGCTATTTAAATTAGCCTTCTCCCAACCCCCAGGCGCCCCACTGGGGGAAGGGTGGGCTTTCCGCGGGGCTTTCTTTAATTACTTGCTCTTCCTAGGCCAGGGCTTCCTGTTGGATTGGGAGGCAGCCATTCATAAGAACGGAGAACTGACGTGACTCTTCACCTGGGTGCCCTCCTTGCAGTGCTCACCTGTTCCAGGTTCACCTGCCAGCCTCTGAGCAGGGCTTAGCCAGCCATTTCCTGGCCCTGGGGGTTTCCGTTCTTTCCACGCTCTCTTCCGTGTTTAACCACCAGAGGGCAGCCTTGCAAAGATAAATAAAATGCGTAGCAGCGCAGTTACTCTGGTGTGTCACACGTTGACAGTGTGCAACATGCCCTCCTTTTCCACATGGAGCGTAGAGTCTGGTGCGGAAGACATGTGTTAAACGAGCAACCACACAAATAATCACGCTATTCTACTCATAGTAAATGCCACAGAATGGATATGCAGAACGCCATGAGAACTTAGAGGAGAGGGCCCAACCTAAGGGTTCAGGACACCTCAGAGAATCACGCCTAAGCTGAAACCTGAAGAAGCGATAGGAGTTAGCCAGGACCTCGGTTGCCATGGTAACCACTCAAGGTTGCAGGTGGTTCCTGAGTATGGACAGACAGGGGTGTCTTGCCCACACGGGAAGGAACCCACTCCCCTGCCTCTGTCTAGCACTTCTCCACATGCTTTGGATCCTCAGACAGTCCAGTAAGCAGACAAGCCAAGGATTAGTCACATTCCTCAAAGGAAGACATCAAGAAATTGCGAAGATCTAGCACTTCCCTCAGCTCCCATGCGGCTGGCTGAGGCTTAGACCAAACCTTAGCACACAGACTGCCACCCGGAAAGAGGACATCTTCGAGGCTGTGCGAGGTGTCCTCACGTGGCTGCTGTGGTGCCCGCCCTCCCGGAGGTCCGAAGATTCCAGGACCCCCGGCCCAGGGGAGGGCGGCGAGGGCAGTCGGCCAGCACCTCCTTGTCTTTCAGAACAGTGGAGGACAGTAGAATTTCATGGCAGTTAAGTTCCGGCCTGTTCTGTTCCTCTTTCTGTCTTCAAAGGAGCTTACGATAGCAGGAGGGCTCCCTCCCTCCCTCC